>NC_045431.1:226789476-227034476 GCF_902635505.1 Sarcophilus harrisii | reverse complement strand
TATATAACCTGAAAAAGTCATTTCATTTCTCTTGTCTTCAACTTTAGATGAGAGATTTGCACTACATGCTGAAGTCACCAGTCCTACATGGTGAAATATTTCAAGCAGCATGGTAGAAATGGTGAAGTTAGAGGGAGTTAGCCAGGTAAATGTTTAACAAGAAGGTATTCAAGTGGAAGCTGAGGAAGTTTGTACAAAACACTGTTAGCTTTAAATTTAATTATTAATTTTTGTTTGGCTTCATTTTCTTAAATCTAGATAATCAATAAAATGATAAAGTAAACCCTAATTTATAGCATTTGTCTAAAATTTTTGACTTATAAATTATCACACTGAAAATTCATTAATAGGCTTTTGGAAGAGATTTCACTCAGAAAACTCCTGCATAGAAGAAACCTTCTTTGAGGTTGATTGACCTGACCAGTCTATATCATAATGTGGATTCTTTTTGTCTATGCATTGAATTACTTGACCATTGATGTCATTCCTTCAAATTCTCAAATTCAGTTTTGTTATTGTTGTTGTTGTCTTGGGTTTTGTTGGATGTGTATGTGTGTGTGTGATTCTTAGAAATTCTATTCATCCTCTTCAGATATGTATGTATGTATATATATATATATATATATATATATGTATGTATATATATGAAAGTTGAACTTTCATCTACTTATCTGTGGGTATGCTACATCTCCCAACAAAATATAAGCTCTTTGAGGAGAGATATTGTTATCCTTTTGTTTTTCTATCTCCAGTACTCCAGGACAGTGTCTGGCAGATTAGAAATATTTATCAATGAATTCTTATGGTGAATTGTTGACCCATAAGGATGACTTTGCTGCTGCAGGCTGCCAGTTCCTACCTCCCAGTACCATCAGTATGCATAGGATCAACTGACTCCTAAATTTTCCAGTAGAAGAAGGGCCTTCTGAGGGGCTTCTCTTAATCCTCTTTCAGAATTGTCAATGCTTTCCTTTCTTAGAGTAACTTCCATTTTCTCTGTTTGTCTTTTAAAATAATATTTCTCCCAATTACATGTTGAAACAATTGCTTTAGTATTTCTTCATGTATAACTTGAATGTGTGTCTTTCTTTACATGTTATTTCTCCCATTAAAATTCAGATTCCTTGAGGACAGAAAATTGTGGCTTTTATTTTGTCTCCCTGATCCAAGCTTCTTTTCTTCTCAGCTCTTAGCACAATGTCTGGCCCACAGTGAGCATTAATTGAATATTTCTTTATTGTCTCTTGAAAGCCAGATACAATGTTCTTCCCATTCAGTTCTCTGTCATAGTTATTTTCTGATGCCTTTTTATTTAGGGCTTCCCTATTTCATATGGGCCATTAGCCTTTCCCCATATAGGATATATTGATGAACTTCTTAGAGTGAGAACTTAAGAAATTAATTTTGAATTTTCGAGAAGTTTGATGGAAACCATTAATGACACACAATGGGTTAGGTGACATAGAAGAAGTTTAGAAAATCAGAAATTTATAAAATACATCCAAAGTATTGTATAATATCAGTATAATTTTTAATACCATAATAGTTCAGACTTCTTTGCTATGAAGGGAGGATAGAAAAATTTAAATGGATTTAATTTTTTTTAAATTTAAAAACCACTCCAACACCACTTCTGCTGAAGGATATTTCATAAAATATGCTCTTTTTTCTTTTTTGGAAGAAGTCATGAATTTTTTTGAAATGGAATGAATTTTACTTCAGTAGCGTACCCAATGTATGTTTCAAAATCTCATTTCTGGATTCCTGTCTTTCCTTTACCTTTGTTTTCTCCTTTGCTTAGGTTGAAACCTAGAGTCCATGGAATCACAATCATAATTAAATGCTGTTATGGATCTCAGAGGATGTCTAATCCAACCAGCATTTGACTGAAACATTTCTTGATACTGTCTCCAATAATCAAAAATCTTTTTAAAAGAGCCCCAGTGACATTTTTGCAATTTTTCAACACATCTGCTTCTAGAGTTGTATAGCTCTAAGTGTTGCTAACTAGTCTGTTGCTGTAGTTTGTTGTCTTTTCTTTTTGTTGTCTTGTTTTCCTCTTCCATCCTGTGAAATCTGCTTCTCTATTATTTTCACTCATTGCTCTTCATTGTGTTTCTAGTGCCAAGTTTAGTCCTTCTTTCAGGTGACAGCTATTCAAATTGAAGAAAGTTCTCCTGTTTTTCATAGATTTTCTCTTGGGTGATATACACAAACCAAATGGATATATTCATACATGGAAGATATTAGTTCTATGAATCTAATGTAAAGCTGCCTTCCAGAATAATCACTTTGGACTAATTGATTTTTTCAAAGGCAAGCTTCAAGGGCATTGTAAAACCTCAGCAAACTGGCAAGGTTCTGTTTTTGGCTAGTTCTAGATGCCCCACAGATGCTAACATCTGTGAACCTTTGTGAGGTAGAAAAAAAGGAGTTGGATATTTCATTCTAGATTGAACAAATCCAAGATAACTATGAATACACCAATTATGAGTAGAAAGAAAGCTAAACAGAGATTGTTAAGAATCCCTTTAGAGTCAATATTCACTTTAGTCCAATATGCATTTATGAAACAGCTGGTAAGATCAAGGTGTTGTATTAATGACTGAGGCTACAAAGACAAAGTGAAAAGCAGGCTTAAATTTCCTTCCCTATTATTGAAATTATTGTTGTTTATTTTAATAACCATTCTAGCAAGCTTTTTTGATTGTATGTCATATTAATTTCCCAACATATTCCTCCCTGCTCCTCCCATCAAGAATTGCATCTTTCAAAAAAAGAGAGAACCAAAAGAAAATGATTTTTAGAACAACCTTAAACAACTACTGCATCAACCAAAACAGTTTAATCGAACTAAATATGGAAACTAGCTAGACGGAGATTTTTGGTTTGGTTCATTAATTGTTATTTGTTTTATTTAAGTAGTAAAATTATCCCACATTGTGGGGATAAAGGATGCAGCATCTCCACAATCTAGAAAATCCATTTAAACTTTTTGATCCTCCCTTTGTATCAGAGAAGTCTGAATTATTAGGTATTTAAACATTATGTCATATTTTATATGATGGACATTACATATTTTATAAATTTCTGAGTTTCTAAACTTCTTCTGTGTCACCTAGCCTTTTGTATGTGATATTTTGGCTTCCATAAAACTCCTACATTCAAATTTAATTTCTTTTGCTGAGTCTTGATATATTTTGATATATCTAATCTTAATGGGGAGTCTTGATGTGGAAGAGATAACTGTAGATAAACTTTGTTTAAGTAGTAGTAAAGTTTGACAGTATATAGTGTTTCACATCCATAATACCCAAGCCTATGCAAAGAAGGGAAGGAAGTACAGTATTATATTTTTCCATTGGGGTCCAGTTTGGTCATTAATTTCTCAGAATTATGTTTCAGCTTTTACATGGGCATGGTCTTCTGTCTATTGACATTGATATAGTTCCTGTGTCTATTATTTAAGGTTCTTCTATTCTCCTTGGAGGCAGAAGGAGAATGGAACTCATGGTTATTTCTCAGTCACCATAGTTGTTATTTTTGTTTGTGTTTTTGAATTTTGCATGTTATATTCCCCATCATCCTGTACCTCAGAAGGATAAAACATATGACATATCAGGCAACATATAACCCACAACACTCCAAAGAGTAGTCAGAACTGGATTAAAATGTAATAGATGATATTTAATAAATGAAATAAAAAATGTATTGAAACATAAATGATATTACTCTTTAAAATTAAAATTAAGACAGCATGAAACCCTCAAGGACTCTGATATGCCAGTTAGTGGCCCCTGTCTTTCTTTGAGTTTGCTAACATTTCTCTAACTCACATGCATTAAATAGGCTTCCTTTAAGGAGATGTTGGAAAATATTAATAAACATATGGTGACTATTGGTGCTGCAGCACAAATAGTTTTTTTTTTTCCTTCCATATAATGTTTTCCAAATGTTTGGGGTTTTTTCTCCTTATATTTCTAGGGTATTGCTATGACCCATACTAAAAGTTTTTAATGACCAGATATATTGGAAAGTTATTTTCTATAGGACTAGTTGAGTTGCTCTGTAGTCCATCAGCATTAATTCTGATGTCCTAGACATGCAATTGCTGCATTATGATTCTTCTCCATTAGCAAGGCAGTGTTGTCTTGAGACAAAGCTTAGTAGCAGCTGGTGCTTCCTCACTTTTCCTTAATAATGTTCTTCATATTACATGCATTTAATGGCTAGAGGAAATCGCAAAGATAAAACGAGATCAAAGTTGGCAAATATAGCTAATAATTCATAGTGGACAGAAGGTAACATGCATAATTGACACAACAAGCTTCAGAACACTGGGACAATTAGAGTTAGCATTGAACATAGGATGTCTCCAAGAAATGTGCTATATAATTGATCATCTTCTATGCTGCACTGACAAAGGGCTTATTTGGGGTTTGGGGTCAAATATAGAGAATTTAGATTTTAGATACTAGTGGTGTTTCTAAGTAAGATGAATCTCACAGAATCAACATTATCAAGCAATCAACCAACAAGAAAATATTAAGTTACTGTAACATGCTAGGCTGTATATTTAATACCAAGCATAAAAAGTTCTAAATGAAGTAATCCCTGTGAATAATTGGTGAATAATTATGATACATTTGGGGGTGCAAATATCCAAATAAATATTTATAAATTAAAAACAGCTCTTTCAGGAAAGAGCCAATAAAAAGTTAGAACAGATTAAGAAAAAGGTCCCATATGAAGTGTTGCTTGAGGGCAAAGAAAGCGTAGGTGAGGTAGAGAAAGCATTCAGATGTATTCACAGAATTCCCTCTAAGTTTACTTTTAGGCATAGTATTCTTGAGGAATTGCTTTCAAAGCATGGTATAATGATTCATGAGTCAATCTTGGCAATCAATTTGGTTAACTCGCATACTAGCTCACCAGTCTCAGCTACTATTACTGGATGTAATATACTCTGCTTGTGACTTCAATTGCCAGTGTGACCTGTGATGCTTTTGATGGATTTATCAAACTTACTTGTTACCTAGACACTCATCTTTCATTCTATTCATTCATGAAAGATGAGAAAAGATTGAAGAAAAAAAGAAAAGGTAGAGCAATATAACTTCATGTTCTTGTGATCAACAAGTTCAATTCAGTGGTTCATGAAAAAGGGGGGGGAATCAAAAGGGTAAGGGAAGAGTATATTGATCTTTTTGTAGCTAGTCTCAATTCTGGTTCTATGTGTCCTTAATGTCTGTTCCTTCTGGCTTCTCATTAAGTCACTACCACTCTTAGAATGGGCAGCATGGTAACAGTGGATGGAGTATTCAACCTGTAGCCAGGAAGCTCATCATCCTGAGTTTAAATCTGGCCTCAGACATTTACTAGCCATGTGATCATAAGCAAGTCACCAGTCATTTGTTTTAGTTTCTACATCTGCAAAATCAGCTGTAGAAGGAAATTGCAAACCATTTTAGTAACTTTGCCAAGAAAACCCCAATTGGAGTCATAAAGGATCAAACAGAATTGAAATGACTCAACAATAACAATAATAACAACTCTTGAAATATATGTTTATTTTTTAACATAAGAATTCTCAATTCATTACACAATATCATCTGCTCAATCATTATTGACCTATTATATATTCACTAAGCCTCTGTATATTGGATTAAAACCAGTCAGAGAAAATTAGCTAGGATTCAGAAAAGAGCCTCACTTTGTTATTTTGCCATTCCTTCAATATTGTCATTGATATAATCACAAATGAATCTCATATAACCTTTTTACGGTATTGTTCCTCCTTATTATTAGGAAAATCTAAATTCTGTATTTCAAAAAGGTCAGAGACTCTTAGAGCAAAATAATTTTTCCTTCCTTTTCCTTTTTTATATGCATGTTACCTTGACAACATTAAACACATTATTTGAAATACTATTCAGGCTACCTCTCTTGTGTTTACTTTTTTAAAAATATCGTCCATTCAGTGCCGACTTGTATTGTTTCATTGTCATCTGTAAAATGGTTTCCCCCAGTTGTTACTAATCAGTCTTCCAAAAACTGTTTTATGATAATATGTATATATACATATATACATACATATATAGTCTATACACACTTGTACGTATGTAATATATATATGTGTGTGTACATGCATAAATATACATATGCAGATATACAAGCTAATGACCATACACATAATACATACACATGCATGTGTGCATGCATATACACTGTTTGCATACATATGGGAGCAATACATACACATGTATATGTGGAAACACACATTTACATGTATAATATATATCCACACATACACACAAGTCTGTGTGTGTGTGTGTGTGTGTGTGTGTGTGTGTGTAAAACCACTCATTACAAATCTTTCCTCCCTTAGAGGTTGTTATCAGGAGTTGCTGTGACCAAGCCATTGATCTTTTGTAGTCATCCTTACAGTGTTTGGTCATTACACACTTTGTTAATTGTTTTTCAGATGCTTCTGATAGTAAGTGTTAAGACTTGTGACTTCTTTACAGGTCGTGTGATATTATATGATCATCATAATTAGAGTTCTTTAGTGGAAGGAGTCCCATTTCCATGATTACATTGATAGACCGATGAGACCCTAGAGAAATACATCCAAAATGCCAGTGACTTAAGTGCCTGCTATTTGAGCATCATTTGAAGAAATGAAATATGTTTAGCTTAGATGTGAATTGGAAGGTGAGGAGAACATGATAATTGCCTTTAAGCCTTTGAAGGGCTATCCTGTGGAAGTGGTTTTAGACTTGCTTTCCTTGGTCTCAGATGGTTCTACTTGGAAAAAAAAAAGAAAGAGGGTAGAATTTGCAAAGAAATAGATTTGATCTTATTATAGTGAAAAGCTTTTATTTCATTGGACATGTTTCTCAAAACAGAGCTATCAAAATTTGGCCTGGGCTGCTATGGAAGGAAGTGATTTTCCCTCTTTTGGAGGAATTCAAGCAAATTTTAAATGGTTGTTTTTCTGCTACATTAAAGAGATTCTGGTTGAAATATTGATAGAATTCAGTTATTTCTGGAGCCCTTTCATTTTTGAGGTTTGGTTAATCTTATTATATGTAAAAAACCTTTCTAGTGCTGGAGGATCTTCCCAAGATTTAGTTTCATTGGCATAGTTTTTGAAATCATAGAATAATCAGTGTGCAAGAAGAACAATTTTCATGAAGGTTTCTTAAAATAAATTAAGAAAATAAAACCTAGCCTTGAAACTGGTTAACCATTTTTAGTGAAAATGTGCATTGAAAAAAACCTAATGATTTCCTGTGTCTCAAATTATTATTATTCTGTACAAAGAATGTTTTTTTTTTTCAATTTTAATGCATTATCTGCCATTTGCCATTTCTCTGATTAAAAAAAAAAAGAAGAGGGGATCATTTGGCTCTCTCTTAAAAGCTAGGTGTATGAATGAAGAATCAGAGTACTTTTATATTTTGACATAATTTGCTTCCTTGCAGGAGGTGGGGTAGGGTAGTGAGTAATACTCATTCCTATGAGACAGACCACATGGCTCTCATTTGGCACTTAGCAACTTCCATGATCAGGTTGCACAACATTTATACGTAGAAGTTGTGAATGAAATTTCCTTCTCTCATGGGGCTGGAGCAGTGAGCATCCTTTTGGACACTCCATTTGTGAAATAGATTATTGGTGCCATTTGACATGCGATCAAGAAGATCAGAGACTGAAACCTGACAGGTACATACAATCTGATTATATGGGATAAATCATCTAACCTCTGTCTGCCTTGGTTTTCTAATCTATATAATGGGAATAATAATAGTATTTATTTCCCAGAATTGTTGTGAAGATAAAATGAGATAATGAATGTAAAGATTGACAGCCTTTAAAAGCTAGGTAAATGTTGTTGTTGAGATGATGATATTTTGAGAGAAGAAAATTATGTGATTATCATTACTTGCCATTTTTTTAAGAAAAAATGAAAACACAATTAAAGACTTGAGATTTAAGTACTGCTTCAAAGTATAAAGGTGTGTCCATTTTTGAATTTTTTATTTGGATTTTACATAAACTTTATGATTATGAATGTTCGATATTGTTTCCTTTCCTAGAATGCACTTTCATGATGAGGAGAAAGAACCACAGAGTTTCAGAGTGAGAGTGACTTTAGAGACCATCTGGGCTGATCCATATCTGAACAAGCACTTCCTCTACAGTACAATGCATTTGAAAAGTGTTCATTGAAATTTGGCTTTCAAATCCTCAAGAAAAAATAAGTCTGTGAACTCCTGGCTTTGAGGGTTTTAGACAAACCACTTTTTGAAATCATAAAAATGATAAATGGAAGAAAAAAAGAATGAAACTTGGGTGGGGAAAGCCATCTCTCTACAATACAATTATAAGTAGTAGTCCATTGCATTTTTGGAAAGCTATTAAATTTAGGAGGTGGGGATCCTTAAATCTAATCAGAATTACCTAGAATTGTCCATTTAACAGTTTTGAAAAATCCATTGACTAAAATATGTGTATGTTTTTATTTCCAACCTTTGAATCACATATCATATTTTTGGAGAGAAATGAGAAGTAATAACATAATTTGGCAAATTTGGCCTTGATTTCCTGATTTATATCTTTTGCTTATGGCTCACCATGAAAGGACAGGTTGGTAAGATGAAAGTAGATAGGAATTTTATAGAACATGACCCTATCTGCCAACTCTTGAAAATCATAACTCTGAATTCAGGGTACGCCTTCCCCCCTTGAGTTTTGTCCTAATTTTAAGGAGAGCTATTCAGCAAAGGCAGACAAAATTGAGATGAAGGCAAAATAGCAAGACGGATAATGATTAATCAAAGAGTGGCACTGGGGGGAAACCAGTAGTGTCCTCCCTCCTGCCTGTGTAATAACCTTGTCTTTATTAGAATAAATGACCCCCAAGCAAGAAAATTTCATTGCATCCAGAAACATTTGTGTGTATGCATTACACATTTGTAAAAATGCATTTATGTATATATAAACAATGTAGTAAAATATGTGTAATGCATACCCACATGTGCATACAAGTGTGTGCAAAACATGTACAAGTGTGCTGTATACATATGTTTCTGTGTGAATTTGTATATATTTATACACATATACAAATATATGTTTATGTGTTCTCTTGAGATTTCTAGTGATAATTCTTTGATTTTTAAGTTCTTGTCCCCAGCTTAATTTTAAAATCTATTTTAATGTATTTTGTACATAAATTGAGTTTTCACATCATGATTATTTATGCATAAATCCTATTTGATTCCCTTCAATGATTCTTCCCTCCTTAGAAAAACAAAAAATAAATAAACAAAAGAAATAGGGTGACAATACCTGATAAAAGATGCAGCTTTCTCACTTCATATTTACTTGTCTCTCATCAGAGAGGCAAAAGTCATATTTAATTATCTATTCTCCAGGAGCAGATTCTTTGCTTTTATTTATTCACTTTATAAGATCATAACTTTATAGATGGAAAGAACCTTAGAAGTCATTAAGTATAACTTCTCACACACATCCCACCCCACCCCCAAACATTCAGACACATGCACCTTTCAAACATAAGGAAACTGAGTCCCAGACAAATAAAGTGACAACTAATATATGTCTGATGCAAGATTTGAACTCAGGTTGTCCTTCCTTTACAACCAGCGCTTCATCTACTATACCACTTATAGTTTGATTTCCTTTGGAAGTCTTTATATTTACATTATTGAGCTCATTGAGAATAGTGTTCTTTCAGTTCAGATTATTTCCCTCTGTATAACAAAAATTTCCCATGGAATTTCTCATTTTTTTCACTTCTTGGCTGTGGATTTAACAGATTATTATGCATGATTATGTTAAATCCACAGCCAAGATCTGTTTTTGTAATGGGCTGAGGTTTGAGCTGATGCACTGAGGTCCCAAGTACATGAGGCTAGATAGTAATTGGGCTATACTCTATTAATATACATGATTGGATAAAGAATGGTCCCTGCCCACTCTCCGTGCAAGTCCTGATGTGTTGTATAGGAAATGACGATTTTGGTGGGTGGAGGCAGAGAGAGAGGGAGGAAGAGAAGCTGGGGGAGATTGGGCTGGGTTGGAGACTCCGAGCTGCTGGTCGTGTGGCTGGTGGTCGAGCTAGCTTCTTGACTCAGCTGCACACATTGCTATCGCCGATTCTCTTCCACCTCCGATCCTTCTTCACTGAGAATAAAGACTGACGATTTTCCCCTAACCTGAATTCCTGTCTCGTGCTGATCTTAAAATACACGATCTTCACATGTTTTTATATTCACCATTTAATAGACAATAATTCTGTTCTGTTTCAAGTTTTGTTGTTGTTTTGTTCAACCATAAAACCTTGCCACTGTGCTCATTTTCGAACATGCTGGAACTTTCTTTGGTTTTTGACCGTCTTGAGAAATATAATCATTAGTTATAGTTGTGGGACCTCTAACTTTCCCCACCTGTGCACACACAAGAATCCTTTTTAAACAGAGAAACACATGATGAAAGCTTTCATTTTCTTTGTGATGTGCTAGGTGCTTATCTTTAAGCTACAAAACCAATCAAACATACATTAAAATTTTTCACATTAATAAACATAAACTTCTCTGTACTCTGTGTCCACAGCTTATTAATTGCTCCCTATGAATCCCCTTTGATTCTGTGCTCATTTGTATTTCTGTGTTTTTCCTTTGATATAGTCACAGGAGTTGTGTTTATTATTCCTCTGGTCCTGTTGTCTTTGCTTCATTACTTCGTACGTCTTTCCAAATTTATTTCTATTCCTGGTATTTATGTTGCTAATGGCACTGTGGTATTCCTTTACACTGAACCAGCCTATTTGGGCTTAATAGTTACAAGTTAATTTATTTGTTTATGACACATAACTGTGCAGTCCAAGGAGAAGCAATAGTTTAGAACAAACCAGAGAGGAAATTTTCAAGACTGTTGACAGTTAAATCCTTACTTTTAAAGTTGCTATCTTGAGCATAATGGGGCGAGGAGAGAGGGAGAAGGAGAAGGAGGAGAGAGAGAGGGAGAGAGGGAGAGAGAGACAGAGAGGGAGAGAAAAACAGAGAGATAGAGAGAGAGAAAAAAGGAGAAAGACAAACACAGAGAGAGACAGAGAGAAAAGGAGAGAGAAGGAGGGAAGGAAGGAGAGAGAGAGAGAGAGGAAGAGAGAGACAGAGAGGGAGAGAAAAGCAGAGAGATAGAGAGAGAGAGAAGGAGAAAGACAAACACAGAGAGAGACAGAGAGGAAGGGAGAGAGACGAAGGGAAGGAAGGAGAGAGAGAAAGAGAGAGAGAGGGAAGGAGAAGAGAGCAAGAGATAAGGAGGAGAAAGATGAAGATCAAAAGGAGGAGGAAGAGGAAGAAAAGAGATGAAGATATAAAATAACATGCTCATTAAGACAAATTTCTTCACATTCCTGAGTCAGCTGTTAAAAGGGGGTATGCATTTCTCATGGTCACAAATATTGGTGAATGCTTTCCCCTGGATTGAATGGTTTCTAAATGCCACATCTGATCATATGCTATCTGAGACCATCAGACAAATGGAGGATCTGACACTGGGAAAGGTCATAGTGATCCTTAAAAAAAGCCCTATTCAATACATGCTTAGAGTATAAAATAGTCAAACCATAGTGTGCTAAATAATCTCATCACTAAACAAGGTTCTTTCCAGAAAACTAATTCCATCCTATTAATATTCTAGGTCATGAAAGCATTGCATTGAAATTCTGCAGCTAGATGCATTGCAAGACTGTTTTCTGATCATGGGAAGTCTTCTTGGTTTGTCAAGTTTAAGGCAGGACTAGATGGAAAGAAAACCTGGCCAAAGAAGCCACATTGTGGAACGGCCTAATATGATCTTACTACTGTCTTGATTTTTTTTTCTTGATGCTCTAGGTTTACACATACCATCAGCACCGTATTTATTCTATTTTCTGAGAACTAAACATAGAAGAAATAAAGCAATACAAACGAGAATTAAAAAAAAACAGTAACAACTCCGTGAGGTGGACATCCAGCCTTGTCTTTAATTAGGGTGAGGGGGGATGAACAAGGAAAGGGCTTTCAGCTATTTGAAGTACCAACTTGAAGAACGTTTTGATTTCTTTACTTGGTTCTGGAGGACAAATCTTATATGTATATGAAAAGAGGGAAGAAGTTCTACAGTGTTCAAATTTAAAATTGATATAAGGAAAACATTCTATACAATTAATGCCAGTCTGAATAACATCTAGTTAATGACATGGGAAAAAATTCTTCTCTTGATGTGGAGTTAAATAGATAGTCTCTGAGGTCCCATCTACCTTTGAGATGCTTTGATTATGGGAACACTTCCAGTGGCAATCATCCAATCAAGCAACATGCATTTATCAAGTTCCTTCTATATTTTTGGCATTAAATTAGGCTTTGGGCTGGAAAAAGCCAAAATGAAACATTCCTGACTTGTAAAAAGCTTATATTCTAATAGGAAAAACAATAAACACTTATATTATTACAGAAAATTTAAAGTGAATAAATACCAGAATAGAATACCAGGTCTGAAGTTCAGAAAAGCTGAATTCAAATCTGTCCTCAGATACTTACTAATTGTATGATCCTGAATAAGTCACTTTATGCTTTTGACCTCAGTTTTCTCATCTGTAAAATGAGCTGGAGAAGGAAATAGCAAACCACTCCATTATATTTGTCAAGAAAACCTTGACAATAGGTTTTGGTCATGGAGAATTAGACACATTTGAAATAACTAAACAATAAAAATGGGAAGTTTATATTTTATCTTAGAGGCAGTAAGCAGATAATGGGTTTGGCTTGTTTATAGAGGTAGAAATAGAAATAAATGACAATTTTTCAATATTTTCAAATAACTCTATTTTTAATCTCCTCTTTTATTTTTAATCCTTTCATTGTATGTAATGCAACATTGCTAAAAACAATAACATGTAATCCTGTTGTGATGCTATGTAGCCCATCAGCCACATATGATGTGGTCTTAAGGATTCAATTTCCTTGTAATGGTGATTCGTCTAACATGCTTTTACAAAACCACATGAAACATTAAACAGATTATCCCTACCGGATATGGCGTCCATTTGCATATAAATTCCTAGGGAATAGAAAATTTTAAAAAAGTCTTTGTATACCTAGTATTTTATATATGTGTTTATAAGTATGTATATAACATCTATCTATCTGTTTATTTCTCTATCACCTATCTATCTATTTATATACCTACTATTTTCTATCTATCTATCATTTTTAGCCCCAACCTATAATTTATTCAATATTGGGAAATATGGATGTGGAAATCCTTTCTATTAATGAAGATGAACACATATTCCTATATTTTGTAGTCCTAAAGTATTCCCTGTGACATTGTCATTGCCAGAGTATCAGAGGCAGGAACAGAGTGCAGTTCTTTCTGACTGAAAGTTATTCTCTGCCTACTGAACAATTCAGTTTCTTATGAGATTGTGAATATTGTGGGGATATACTACACACTTACTGAGTTAAACAGAGCTGAAAGCTGTTTACTTATAAACTCAGTCCAATGATCTTATCTAAGTCCTATAAATTCTAATTCAATTCATTTAGATAGCATGGTGGAGATAGAATATTGTATTTAGAATCTAGAAGATCTCAGTTCAAATCTTGCCTCAGACCTTCCCTACCTGTTTGATTCTCAGCAATTCACTTAACCTTTTTTGACATCATTTTCTTCATCAATAAGGGCTTTTCTGGCTTTAAATCTATATGTGATTTTCTGAATTGGATAAAGATTCTCTAATACTATGAATTTTTCTTCCATACATTTAGAGGCTTACTATGTGCCAGGTATTGTGACAAAAATTGTAGACACAAGGTCAATAATAAGACAATCCCTACCCTCAAAGAACTTATATTATTATTTTTATTCAAGCTTTTTATTTTTCAAAACATGCATAGATAATTCTGCAACATTAGCCCTTGCAAAACCTTCTGTTCTAGTTTCTCCCCTTTTCCCACCCTTCCTCCCTAGATAACATAGATGATATGTTAAAAACATGTTAGAAATATATGTTAAATCCACTATATGCATACATATTTATATGATTATCTTGATGTACAAGAAAAATCAAGTCAAACTAAAAAAGACGATGAAGAAAATAAAATGCAAGCAAACAACAATAGAAAGAGTGAAAATACTATGTTGTGAAACACACTCAGTTTCCACAGTGTTCTTTCTGGGTGTAGCTGGCCCTTTTGATCACAAAACCATTGAAAATGGTCTGAATCATCTCATTGTTGAAGAGAGCCACTATATCAGAATTGATCATCATATAATATTGCTGTTGCCATGTATAGTGATCTCATGGTTCTACTCATTTCACTTGGCATCAGTTCATGCAAGTCTCCAGGTTTCTATGAAATCATCCTGGTTATCATTACTTTTTTTTAATTAAAGCTTTTAATTTACAAAGCATATGCATAGGTAATTTTTCCAACACTGACCCTTGCAAAATCTTTTATTCCAAATTTTCCCTTCCTTCCTCCCACCACCTCCCCTAGTTGGCAGGGAGTCCAATACATGTTAAATATATTTAAATACATGTTAAATCCAATATATGTATACCTATTTATGCAGTAATCTTGCTGCACAAGAAAAATCAGATCAAGAAGGAAGAAAAAGAAAAACTGAGAAAGAAAACAAAATGCAAGTGAATAACAACAGAGAGAGTGAGAATGTTATGTTGTATTCCACACTCTGTTCCCATGGTTTTCTCTCTGGGTATAGATGGCTCTCTTCATCACTGAACAAGTGGAACTGGTTTCAATCATTTCAATATTGAAGAAAGCCATGTCCATCAAAATAGATCATCATATAGTCTTGTTGTTGCCTTGTATAATGACCTCCTGGTTCTGCTCATTTCACTTTGTATCAGTTCCTGTAGGTCTCTCTCCAAACCTCTCTGAAATCATCCTCCTGGTCATTTCTTACAGAACAATAATATTCCATAACATTCATATACTATAATTTATTCAGCCATTCTCCAGCTGATGGGCATCCGCTCAGTTTCCAGTTTCTTGCCACTACAAAGAGGGCTACCATAAACATTTTTGCACACGTGGGTCTCTTTTTATCCTTTAAAATCTCTTTGGGATATAATCCCAATAGAAACACAACTGGATCAAAGGATATGCAATTTGATAACATTTTGAACATAGTTCCAAACTGCTCTCCATAATGGTTGGATCCATTCACAGTTTCACCAACAATATATCACTGTCACAGTTTTCCCACATTCCTTCTAACATTCATCACTATATTTTCCTGTCATTTTAGCCAATCTGACAGGTGTGTAGTGGTATCTCAGAGTTGTCTTAATTTATATTTCTCTGATCTATAGCAATTTGGAGCACCTTTTCATGTGGCTATAAATAATTTCAATTTCTTCATCTGAAAATTGTCTTTTCATATCCTTTGACTATTGGAGAATGGCTTGAACAATTATAAATTTGAGTTAATTCTCTATATATTTTAGAAATGAGGCCTTTATCAGATCCTTTGGATGTAAAAAATATTTTCCCTCTAATCTTGTCTGCATTAGTTTTGGTTTTTTTAACTTAATATAATCAAAATTATCTATTTTGTGTTCAATAATGATCTCTAGTTCTTCTTTGGTAGCAAATTCCTTCCTCCTCCACAGATCTGAAAGGTAAACTATTCTGTGTTCTTCTAATTTGTTTATAATATTCTTTATGTCTGGATCATGAACCCATTTTGACCTTAGCTTGGTATACAGTGTAAGGTGTGGGTCTATGCCTACTTTCTGCCATATTAGTTTCCAGTTTTGATAGCACTTTTTGTTAAATAGTGAATTCTTATCCCAAAAGCTGGGGCCTTTGGGTTTGTCAAGTACTAGATCTGCTTATCATTTTTTTATAGAGCAATAATATTCCATAACGCAAAGAACTTATAATTAAATATTTGAATGTTTATTGGAATGTGGAAAATAACAGAACATCAGCTCAATTGTTCCCATTTCAAATGACATGTCTTCACATATGTGAAAAAAGATCTTTGGCTACTTCAGTATCATTACTTTAAAAAATGTGTATCTGTCTTTCTGCTAAAAATTGTCTTTATTTATTTTTGTTAGTCACAAGTGTTTTTCCAGATAGCCTTCAAATGTCATGGCTCCTAGTCCATTCTTTATCTCTGCTGTCTTCTTAAACATACTAATTACCACCCTCCTCCCCTAAATAGATTATAAAATGGCTCTGGTAAGTAGAAATCTGTTTCTATCAAGATTTACATCAAGGAGGACAAAATGAACTTGAAGGCTTGATTCACAAAAATTGGAAGGTAGGGGAAAAGTTACCATATGCTAGTTTTGTTAAATCATGAGAGAGAAAATGTGACAGTGTCACCAACCCAATCTAATTATACTTTGTTGTAACCAGTCATCCCACTATCAAACAAGAACTTATTTTAACCAGAAGACAAATTAAAATTATGCTTTTTGGAGGTGGAGCCAAGATGGTAGACTATAAGCAACAATTCAGCTGTAACTCTCCAAATGTTCCCCTCCAAACAATTTTAAAATAATGCCTCCAAATCAAACTTTTGAGTGGCAAAGTTGAAGCAATTTTTCCATTCCATGAAAACTGAGGAGGTCAGCAACAGAGGTCTATGATACATAGTAAGGACTGGTCCAGAGCACAGTGCATACTTCAGCAACAGACCTGAGTAGAAGAAGCAACAACATCAGGAGCTCTCATCCCAGGGACCTTAAGGGGATTATTAGACAAATGGTCAACAATTGATAAAAGGAGATCTTTGCTAGTATTGCCTGGAAAACGCTGTTGCATTATTTTTATGCAACCAAAAGGATTGAAAACATTTGCTAGTACAGAAGAGCAATATATATTTATATTTACATGTTTATATATTTATATTTACATTTATATTTAAATGATGTCTTTTCTATCCCAAATAACATGTTTTAATCATCATTATTGCTAATGTCTACCTACTTTCAAGCTCAAAATACTATGTCTCCTTTGCATTACAACATGGAGAAAAGTTAACAATTCTTAATCCTAGAAGGTAATTTTCTTATTTAACAAATTTTACACAGAAAGTCTAAAGAAATGAATAGTCAAAAGCAATAAGTACATTACCTTGGAAGTTTGGATACAAAGTCTTTCATTCTGTAAATGATTGTATGTACATGTGTATACTTTTCTCCCTGCTTTGTAGAGGTGAAAAATGAATAAATAAAATAGTATTGATGTAATGATTACTGTGTCAAGCACTGAGTTGGGCTATGGTGATAATATAATACAAAAGTAAATGCATTTTCTGCCCTCAAAGAGCTAATATCATCAGAGGAGGAGATTGTTTATTTTTTTATTATAGTTTTTTATTTACAACATATATGCATAGGTAATTTTTCAGCATTGACAGTTGCAAATCTTTTTGTTCCAACTTTTTCCCTCCTTCTTCCACCCCTTCCCCCAGATAGCAGGAATATAAATGTTAATGTTAAAATGTTTAAAATGTTAAAAATGTTAAACCAATGCATATTAAATATGTTAAGGTATAAGTTAAATACAATATATATATATATATATATATATATATATATATATATATATACATGTCCAAACAGTTAGTTTGCTATATAAAAAGAGTCGGAATTTGAATTGTGTACAATTAGCCTGTGAAGGAAATCAGAAATGCAGGTGGACAAAAATAGAGGGATTGGGAATTCTATATAGTGGTTCATAGTCATCTCCCAGAGTTCTTTCGCTGGGTGTAGCTGGTTCAGTTCATTATTGCTCTATTGGAACTTATTTGGTTCATCTCATTGCTGAAGAGGGCCACTTCCATCAGAATTGATCATCATATAATATTGTTGTTGAAATATATCTTCTGGACCTGCTCATTTCACTCAGCATCAGTTCATGTAAGTCTCTCCATGCCTTTCTGAAATCATCCTGCTAGTCATTTCTTACAGAGCAATAATATTCCATAATATTCATATACCACAATTTATTCAGCCATTCTCCAATTGATGGGCATCCACTCAGTTTCCAGTTTCTAGCTACTACAAAGAGGGCTGCCACAAACATTCGTGCACATACAGGCCCGTTCTTTAAAATCTCTTTGGGATATAAGCCCAGTAGTAACACTGCTGGGTCAAAGGATATGCACAATTTGATAGCTTTTTGAGCATAGTGGGGAGATTGTTTATGAAAAAGAGTAGGTATCAGAGAAGGATGTTTTGAATTAGAAAGTTCCAAGTTCCAAGAGTGATGATCAAAATGATAAGGAAATCAGTTGCTAAGCTTATGCAACAGTATTGATTTGATTGTAAAGGGATGGGATTACTGGGATAAGAAGGAAAGGTTAGGCAAATAATTGCCAAAATAGAGGGCAAGGAAATGGCAAAATTTTGATGAAATATGACATAACATCTGAGTTTGGGAACAACTACATAAAGTATGCACTATTTGTTTGCAGTGATCTACTCATATATTAGAAGATCCTGATTTATGGACAATGGTTTTGAAGCTGCAAAGAGAATGCTAGAGAATCTGTATATAGAGCATGTTCATGTTCTCAAGCTGGGTAAATCTATTGATTAGTTTGTCTGAACTGAATTTTCTGGGGTTTTTTTAATCTTTGTTCCAAGAAATATCTCATTGGCTAGGAGAAGAGAAAGGATATATTTCCCCACTTCACAAAGTGTTGAGATCCAAATTTAAAAAAAAAAAAAAAACTATCCTTTTAAAATAGTGATACTTTCTTGCTATAACTTTCATCTTGTGCAATTGTTTCAATCATTTCCAACTCTTCATGATCTCATTGGGGTTTTCCAGACAAAGTTACTCAAGTGGTTTGCCATTTTCTTCTCCCACTCATTTTATAGGTGAGGATAGTCCCTCATGGACATGGAGTTAAATGACCTGCAGAAGATCACAGAGCTTGTCTGGAATGTCTGGAGTCAGAATTAAACTGAAATAGATAAATCTTCCTGGCTTCAGGTCTGGCACTCCATCCACTGTGCCACCTTCTTGCCCATAATGTTCATACTTGTACATTAACATTCCAGCCTCCTTTCTTTTGATTGGGGAAATCTCTTCTTTGACAGACCAAAGAAATAGAGTTTTTAAATATAGTCTCTGTAGGAAAGCTGCCTTCTACCCTAAGGTAGTAAGTGCTCTGGGTTTAGTCTATGAGTACCTAAATTTAATAGTAATTGTTTCTGTTTGGGCCAAAAACCCTGAGTGTCTTACCTTTCCAGAACTATTCTTTTGTGAATGCAAACAAGATCATCTTTTGCCTCCATTCTTACCCAAGCTTTGATTACTGAATGGATCTTGCTTCAGATAAACTGAGGCCTAAGAAATGTTAGCTTAAAAAGGTCAGTGTCTCCCACTGCATCTGGGTCCACCATACCTAAATCTTGCCATTGTATTGCAGTGACTCTGGAGGAGAGAATGAGATTGATGACTTTGCCCAGCTCTTCCTCACTTAAATCCAATTTATTTACAAGTCTGTCCTTCACCTTCCTGATGTTCCTACTTTCCTTCAAGAAACAATGATGAACAACACCTGAGTTGAATCTCATAATTAAATCCTTTAATGTCTGTCTGCTACTTGTATATCTCTGGGGTTGATCATTCACCTTTTTGGACCTGAAATCCATTCATGGTAATATGGGTGAATGGATAAAATATTCACAAAAGTTCCTCACAACTCTAAACTGAGAAGATCCTATGTTTTCTCTTAAAAGAGAATATAACATACTAAGTTACGAGGCATGGCCATAGGAGTATAGATTTAAAGCTGAAAGTATCTATCATTTTGCCTGACCTTATTTTACAAGTGAATAATTTAAGATAGAGCAGTAGCATGATAACTAGACCTAGAGGGATTTATTTTGGACTGACCTCCAGGTAACTTCTTATTAGGGAGGACTGATGGCTATCTGGGATCTGACCACCGATCACTCAGCCAGCAGTGAGAATGGGATTGTGATCTCTTGCTGATTTTGATGTTTTCAATGGCACTTTGCATTTACAGCAACAGTACCTTGACCATCCTTGTCCTAAGCATGATAGATTACTTATTTCTGAAACTATACATGCCTCTTTATTCATCTTTCTCAAACCATTGAAATAAAATATTTACTTAGCAACGGTCTCACCCAGACTAATGTGCTATATGATACTGGATCCCATTTCACATTCATCTAAATAGCACTTTTTTTGCTATTCACCCTGACACCTGGACATGTATGTTTCCCATTCTCCTTCATTCCACAGTTTCTACCTTGGTTAATCCCTTTCCCTTTGATTGACCTTCATATAGAAAATATATTTTTTTTCTTTCTGTAAAACTTCCAATTCCACCCCCTCATCTCTGACCAGATTATTTCACTGTACTTTAGTGAAATCCTTCCTATGTTTTTATCTTCCTACTCCTTATTTCAAAATCGTAATTCCTACTCATACTCTCTTAAAGAATAAAAAGATGTGATCTTCCTCCTATTAGTTTCCTTGATCATGAATTGATCATTTATGAAATTAGGGCAAGAATACTTGGACTTTTTTGATATGGTGGTGTTTGGGTAGTTTCCATTATGCACAACTTTTGATGACTTTCTTGGCAAAAAACTGAAATAGTTTCTTCTGATGTCCACAATTAAATGAAAGTTTCTGACAAAACAAAAATTGGACCAGATCTGTAATTGAATAGAAAGGGAATTGATCTAAATCTAGAAATGAGTTACAAGATGGAGTCAATGTGATTCATTCAATTCCCACTATTTCTTGCTGTTCTAATCTACTCATATTCTTTTTATTTTTACATTTCTCCTATATGCCCTTTCTCTATTCTATCCCTGCTTCCACCCTCACCTTTGAACTATCACAAAAACCTGCTTTTTGGTCTACTTAACTTGTTTCTCTCACCACTCTAATCATCTATCAGTGATTTTTTGAAAGTAAAGATTTTCCATGAGTTTATATAAAGTGTATGACATACAAGGTAACAGCAATATTGTAAGATGATCAACTATGAATGAACTAGCTATTCTCAGCAATACTATGATACCAGACAACTCTGCATGACTTATGAAAAAAAGCTTTCCAAATCCAGAAGAAGAACTGGTGGTGTCTGAATACTGATTAAAGCATTTTGTTTTTTTTTTCTTTTCTTATATTTTCTTTCATAATATGTGTGTTATGGAAATGATTTGCATGACTTTACATCTATAATCTGTATTGAATTTCTTGCCTTCTCAATGGGACGGAAAAAGGCAAGGGAGAAAGGTAGAGAATCCGGATCTCAGATTTGTAAAAATGAATGTTAAAACTTGTTTTTACATGTAACTGGGAAAAATAAAATGATAAATAAAAGAATATTACTTTAAGATAAGAAAAAATATAGTTTTGACCCTCCCATTCAATAAACTCTAATGGCTCCCTGTTACCGCTAAGATAAAATATCAAATCTTTATTTATTAAAATCCTTCATAACCTGGCCCTTTCCTACCTTTCCAGTTTTCTTATACTTTACTCTTACTCATGGATCATGAGTTCCAATGACACTGACTTCATTGGTGTTGGTTTACAAGACAATTTATTTTCCAACCCCAAGTGTTTTCATCATCTGTCTTTCATAATTAGAACTTTGTCTTTTTATCTCAAAATCAAAAGTCCTTAAATCTTAGCTAAAGTCCCACAAGAATCCTTTTCCTCCTTAATCTTAGAGCCTTCTCTCTTATACTTCTTCCAGTTTATCCTGTTTATATCTATATTGTACAATATTGTCTACTTTTTTAGACTATGAATTTTAAAAGAATAGGTCTCTTTTTGCCTTTCTTCATATTCACAGCATTTAGCATATTGCTTGACAAATAGTAGGCACTTAATAAATGCAAATTAAGTTGACACAGCTTTCTCCATCCAATAACCAGTGAATTGTTTCACATCATAAAGATTTGTGAAGAATTAGGAAGAACATCAAAATCAATAGATCAATCTTTTGAAGCTTTATTGCAGTGTCCCTCAACAGAAGACTATTTTTACACAAAAGGGAGTGGGGGTTCTTTTTTTAATCTCTTCTCTGAATTCAAATGAATAATTAAAATTATACAACATTGAATAAAGTTTTATTTACATATTTTCTATTGACTTATTACAGTCATTTCACACATTGTTTTCTTGGTTCTGCTAATTTCACTTTGTATTGATTCATGTCCTCCCGTGTCTCTTTGAATTCATATTCAAATTCAAATAAATTCACATTCATTGACTTCTTATGGCATGGTAATATTTCATTACAGTTACTTCAACATTAAACTACTTAATTTTATTCTTCACTTTTCCTTACTTTTAGAATAAAACCATTATCCTGTATTTCTACTCCTCTACACCACCAAACTCCAGCAAAGGAGATATCTATCCTCAGTATACTGTTCCTTACTTTTTAATTGCTCAACACTCTACAGCGTGGATTACAACTGTTCTTGTTCTTCATGTATTCAGTCATATTTGACACTGTGTGGACTATAGCACACTCATAAAATTAATGGAGTTTTTTTAACAAATATATAGGGATGGTTTGTCATGTCCTTCTCTAGTGGATTAAGAAAATAGAGCTTAAGAGATTTATTCAGGGTCATACAACTACTAAGTTGTTGGATTTGAACTGTTCTGACTCCAGACCCAGAAAGCTCTCCAATGAGTCATCTGTTTGTCTCAAATGTTACCAGTCTACTAAAACTACCATTTCAAAACCTATTGTTCGTGCAGATCTTTCCAGACTTTTCTGAAGTCATACTGCTCATCATTTCTTATTGAACAATAATAACCCATAACATTCATATGCCATAACTTATTCAGCTATTCTCCAATTGATGGGCATCCATTCAGTTTCCTGCCACTACAAAAAGGGCTGCCACAAACATTTTTGCACATATGGGTCCCTTTCCCTTTTTTATCATCTCCTTGAAATATAGACCTAGAAGTGTCACTACTGCATCAAAATGTATGCAAGTTTTGTAGCCCTTTGGACATGGTTCCAAAATGTCTCTCCAGAATGGTTAGATTATTTCACAACTCGATGGAGAGAAATTCTTCATGAAGTTTCTACATGGTTTATTTTTCTGTACTTTCTTGTGGAAACTCCAAAATTTTCTATACATCTGAAGAGGTTTTAGGCACATTACAGTTACAGTCAGAGAGGTGAATTAGAGCCCTCTCATCCACTTCTTCTGGCCTGAATTTATACATTTATAATGCTTACGAAACTATTAGATACTTTGCCATCTCTTTTTGAATGTGTGAATCTGGTAGGGCTGGCAAATGCCAGAGATTCCAAAAGAAGACAAATCTGTAATTAGGACATTAGATAGGGGCAGAATGATAGGAATCATCAAATTCATTATAATTGAAATCTGGGTCTGACAATCTCTCTGTCTCTGTCCTGTCTCTCTGTCCCTCTCTGGGTGTCTCTCTTGCTCTCCCTCTGTGTAACTTTGTCTGTCTTTGTCAGTCTCTGTTTCTCTGCCTCTATCTGTATCTCTCTGCATCTGTCACTGATTATCTGTCTCTCTGTCTCTGTCTCTACCTCTCTGTCTCTGTGTCTCTGTTTCTGTCTCTTGAGTCTCTGCCTGTTTCTGTGTCTCTCTCTGTCTTTGTGTCTCTCTGTCTCTCTTTCACTCTCTCTCTCTCTCTCTCACACATACATACCCATACACATACACACATACACAAACACACCATTCAGTATTCACCAGTGGTTTCTTATCATCTTCAGACTCGTACACAAAATGCCCTTTGGGGCATTCAAAGCCGTTATAACTTATCCCCTTTCCAGTTTCATAGTCTTCTTGCACCTTATTAACTACCACATATTCTTTGATCCAGAGACACCAACTTCCTTGCTGATCTAAGAAGAAGACATTCTATCTCTCAGCTTTATCCCTTTTCTCTATCTATCCCTGTAAAACCCTCATTCTCCCCTCACTTCTCTTAATTCTAATGCCTTTTTAAAGTATTTCCTCTTCATTACATATATATATATATGTATATATATATGTATATAATATATAATTTCTGCCCCTAATAAATTGTGAGCTCTTTAATGGCAAAACACATCTTTTACTACTTTTTGTATTCCCAGAATTTAACACAATGACTGAAATACAGTAGATGCTTAATAGATATTTATTGACCAACTGTCTAAGAATCCTCTCATTTTTCAGATCAGAAAACTGAAGCTTAACTAGAATCTAAGCTTTCTAACTTTGAGGGTAGCATTTTTTTTTCACTGTACTAGTTTTCTTTCAATGGAACAATATGTTTTGGAACAGTCTCAAAGAAGAAGAAAAACTATATTACACAATGCTTTGGTTTTCAAATGTGAATATAATCAAAGCTCATATTTATGTTTTGAGATTCTTAACAAAGGAAAAAAAATGAAAGGAAGTTCCCCTTAACTATTGTCATTTGTCAAGTAAATAGATCCTGCAAGATCCGAAAGAATGGTTGGTTAGGGTAGCTCAGTTTCTATCACACAGTATGCCTTTTGATAGAACATTTTAAGGCACAGTATCTAAGTTATTAGTAATGTTCCTTTGTATCTCATGGTTAGATAAGAATCATTTTTGAAATATCTGAGATGGAGAAGAGGAGAGCATATTCTTTTGGAATAAGTCTATATTCTGGGCTCTGGTTCATGAATTTCATGGAAGGATGGACTCACCTGGAAATCAGTGTGATTTTTCACAACATTGCTATGGCCTAATCTTGTCATACTCATACTGGTGTCAGACTGCCAGTTTTCCACACCAGTGGAATAACACTTCACAACGCACTGAACTTTTCAAAACACTGCTCTGGAAACGGTTCATAAATGAAAGTAGCCACACGCCAAAATGTTACACTAAATCAGGATCCTGTGATCTCCAATGAGAGTAGAGTAATGGATTCTACAAATGAATAGTGCCGTTATTGCTCTTTCTCTCATGCACTGGGGTTTCCATTCTCTGCCTTATAGTCAGTCTTTTTGACTTATTGTTCTCAAACTGTTATATGATTACTGATGTTTTACATAACATTATGCTTGTCCCCTGAGTTCTCTGTGCCAAACTCTTGGCTTGGGATTCATGGTTAAATGAAGCTGAAATATACAATCATTATAGTCTGTGTAAATTTCTCTGGTGACTTGTATGATGTTGTTATTATTATTTAGTATTTTCAAATAAAAATATTGGTTGTCAAAATGAACAAAATGCATAAATTATGTCCCAAAGGAACTGGGAATCGGTGTGGTGGGGAAGTATAATAATGACAAAACCTTTAAAGTCAGGATTGTATGGTATTAACTTCCTGTGGCTTAATAGGAAGGGACTGGATGTTTTGAAGAGGAGAAGAGTAAAGGAGAATTGGAGGGAGCAAGAGAAAAGAGAACACAGAAGAGAAGAGGAGAAAAAGAAATAGGATGAGGAAGGTAAGAAGAGGAAGGAGAAGAGGAGAGGAGAGGAGAAGAGAGGAAAGGAGAGGAGAGAAGAAGAGAGAAGAGGAGAGAAGAGAAGAGAATTGAAGAGAAGAAGAAATGGGAAGAGGAAAAGAAGAAAAGGGGTGAAAGAAAGAAAGGGGTGGAAAAGGAAAAGACCTAGACTTTCTGTATTTCCTAGGGAAATTAGAAAATCATTATTTTGGTATTTAAAACTCCAAACAATCTAAGTCCCATAAACATTTCCCATGTTGCATCATAATTCCTTTCATACAGTCTCTTTTTTCTAGACTGATTTTTGCCACAATTACCATTCCATCACTTGCCTTGGTGCCTTTGCACATATATACTTCCTCTTAGCTTCTCTGTAGACACAATCATCCCTTTTGCAGCTTCTAAGCTCCTTGAACTCAAGGACTTTTGCATATTTATCTTGATATCACCAGATCCTGGCATAATGCACTTTCTTAAGTTGCTTCAAAAAATATCAAACAACTTTATACTAACAGTCTCTTCTGTAAGAGGTCCCTGATATCTAAGGCACTTTGCATATTTTAAATTGCTTCATGGTTGAAATATTGTGATATTCTGGATAAAGAGCCAGGAAGATCTGGGTTCAAGTATTGCCTCTGACATATACTGGCTGTGAACGAGACATGAATCCCTTTTTGTCCCTAGCAACTCTTTATCTCAAATTGTAAATTGTGGAGTAGTTGCTGATCTATGCTGGTAAATGACATCCTTCACTAGAAACTATCTACAGCAACGAAACCATAGGTTCACTTCAAAAATAAATAAAATGTGCTACACACTTGTAAGCTTTACTTAAATTGACATTATTTACATAGTCATATGTTTAATGGTGAGACAGATTTCTTTAGAAAAAACGTAGTTTGAAGATATGTGTGCAAATATATATATATATGTATATACATATTTTTATGTATATACATATATATATAGTCATTGTTTAAACCTAAAATATAATGAGGATATAGGATATCCTCAGAGTAGGATAATATTGAATGATAAGATTTTGGAGCTGTAATGGACTGTTAATATTATGTAGAACAACTCTCTTTCACCCACTTTTAAAAACCTACAAAATGAAATAAAAAAAGGTTTGAATGTTGCGTTAAGACATTTACTATAAGAACATGTAAAAACCTGACATTCTGATTCCCAGCCATGACATGACATCATTTTACATTTAATCCACATTATTAATCATCGTGTGGTGCCTACTATTTACTGAGCACGTTCACTGATGTTATCTCATCTGATACAACATCACCGAGAGATAGATGTTATTATTATTATTGAGGAAACTGAGGCAAACAAAAGTCGTATCACAGAACCAGTGTCATTTTAAAAAAAAAAAAAATCCAGACAAACAAATAAGTCAAGTCATGCTTTATAGAACTTGTTGATTCCTGAGATACAAATGCTCACACTCAAAATTTAACAACTGGCTTTCAGGAACTAGTTCAGATTATTCCTAGCATATGCCTGATTCCAGGTATGTGATGCTTTTTCTCTTAAGTCTCTCTATAGTGTCTATTTACATAATGCAATGTAATCTACTCAGTATATAACATGCATACACATTTGCATCATACAAATATATGCCCACATAAATATTAGAGACTACTTGAACTTGTTCTTCTGCTACTTGAAAAAATAATAGTGATTTTTTTTTTGCTCTCCTAAAACCAAATAAAACTAGATTTTAGTTTTCTTCATTTTTTTGATAACAAAGGCAATAAATGATGGCAAATTTTGATTTCACCAAATAACTAATACATATTTACCTAATATGTATTTTATTTAAGTCATCCATGGGGTTTCAGTGCAGAATTTAGCCTGATCTAGCATGTCAGTATTGGAATGTACCTTGGTCACACAGTTGTGAATCTACCTTAAACATGGATCTCTTCACAGACATTTTAGTGTTTGGGGTCCTGCTTGAATGCTTCCAGTGACAGGAAATAATTGTCACTGAAGGGAATCCTATCTGTATATGGACAACTCTAATCCCATTGAAACATACCTTATTCATGTTGAAGATGGAGATCATCTAATCTTCATCCCCCCATTTTATCAGTTAAAAATGTTTAGACAGATCTTTCTTTTATCAAGCTGAACCCTGCCTCCCTGTCCTTCAGAAGCTTATAATCATGTACTAAGACTCATGCACAAAGAAGGAAAATAAGCATAGATAAAGATAAACAGATATTGGCCCAATGTGGGGGATGAGTAGGAAGTCTGAGAATTGAACATGAAGGATTCTGATTGCTTTATGTTATCACTCAGTAGAGGTCGAGGCCAAATGATGTTGAAAGGGGGAGTTTATGGAGTTCAATATATAAAGTATAGGACGTGAAATATAAAGAACTATTGAGTTCTATTCCTGGCTCCCTACAACCCTGAACAGGCTGAGTTGTCAGAAACCCAAAAGAGATTATCAGTGAAGACAAAGGACATACTGCCCTTATAACTAACCTTTATAACTCAAAGGAAAAGAACCCGTGGCATTGTGGAGATGGGGTGTGGGAGTAGAAGTAAGGCACAGTAATTGAAAATGATGATGGGAAAATATCACCATCTTACTCAGCATTTACTGCAGCCTGTGTGCCTTTGAGTCATCTCTGCTCACTTGGCTTCCAAAGTATAGTTTTAATCCTGTGAGAAAGCCCCATGAATGACAATATATCTATAGAGGGACAAACTGGCTCTGAGCCCACCGTGGGCATCATAAAAAACACTGTGCGGTCAGTGGCCATGGAGAGATTTAGCAACCCCTTGATCATGACAAAGTCCAAAAGGGCTCATCGGGGCCTTTCAGTCTAACATTGAGTCAGATACAGTAGCAGTTAGGGGATCTTCTTTTAATTTGTGCACAGAGGAAATTCATCCTCCACATCATTAAGAGAAAGGGGAATGATACAGTGACTCTTGCAGTCAACTGATGAACTATCACTTTGTTTAAACAATAATGTATAATGGGCAGACATGTTTTCTTGCTGTATTTTTAACAGTGAATATAATGAAATACGATCAATGAATTTACAAGCCACTTAATAAGATTTTTCTATATTCAAGGTGTTCTGCTGTGCTTGGGGCTGCAAAGACAGAAATAAAATAGTCCCTACCCACAAGAAGCTTCCATTTCTGTTAGGGAGAATAGGATTTATACATTTAAGTAAATGCAGAGTCTATCCAAAGCAAACACATATTAATTGTTTTTCAGGCTGAGACAACTGGTAGTTGTGAGCATATAATCTAGAAGAGCTGAATTTCATTTAGCCTCAGACACCTACTAATTGTGTGAACCTCAGCAAATCACTTGGGCTCCATTTACATCAGTTTCCTCAATTTTAAAATGAGGATAACAATAGAACCTACAGCTCATAGCTATAAAGATGATCAAATGAGAGAGTATCAGTGAAAGTGCTTAATATGGTACCTAACACATGCTAGGAAATATATGTGCTTATTTCCTTCCCTTTCCTTTCCAGGCCATTAGTAGCAATTAGTATAAAGAAAATCTTCATGGAGCTGATTTTGAACAAAGCTAGGGACTGGAAGAAGCAGAGGGGAAGAGGAAGGGCATTCTGAGCAAGGGACACAGTCTGTACAAACGCCCACTGGCATGAGATCAAATGTTGTATACAAATAACAGTGGTATACAAGTGAGCCAGCTTCATTGAAATATAGAGCACTTGCAAGAGATTAATCTTCAATAATTCACAAAGATGGACTACAGCCAGATCAGGAAGGACTTTAAATATCAAGAAAAGGAATTTCCATTTTATCCTAAAGGTCACAAGAAGGCATTGTGATTTTTTTGTTGTTTAATTCACCAATTAAGCAATTGATTGATTAAGCAGTTGTGACAAGTTCAGACTTACTCTTTTAAAATATTACTTTACCAGGTGTATGGAGAATGAATTGAAGAAAACAAAGACTTGAATTAGAGCAGACACTTAGTGTTCTACTGTTCTGTTTGTCCTTCGTTTTCAAAGAGGACCAATGACATCACTAGAGATGTCTTGACTTGGGCATGAATTAGATTTAAGTGAGACAAAGTTGTACAAAGTCATCAGCCTCACTCTCTCTTCCAGAGTCATCAAAGTCCAGTCCAGTGGCAGGACAGAAGTCAAAATGACTGGCAATGTCCCAGGATGCCACAGATGTCCTTGGAATCTCCAATATCTGACCAGTCTCTAAACTCTCCACAATGTTTGTTGCAATCACCTTCATGGCCATTAGGACAAATGTTCATAGATTTATGCACCTCTTATCTTGGGGGAAAATCTTCATATGCTTATGGTAGCCATTCCCCCAGGTTTGATGTGTTTGTTGGTGCTCTCAACTTGGCCTAGACTGTCTGATGAGACCATTTATCAGGGTGTCACAAGGGTGCATGCTCCAGCTTCTTGGAGCTACAGGTAAGAGTTGAGTGAATCAAGCGGACACCAAAGGTAGATGAGCAGTCCTGGAAATGGCTCAGCAAGCCCTTGCGCTTGAGGTCCTAGTCCTCCTGAACATCCAGAAAGAAGGAAGCAACTATTATCTTTCTCTACGTGTCCTTGCCTTCTGAACCTCTCTTAATTTCATGAAATTGCCAGTCACCATGGGTTTGAGGTGCAGAGATCTGATCCAATTGTTTAATTATATTTAAGTTTTAGTTGTATTTAAAATGTATTTCATAAGCACTATGGAAACAGAGAGAAAAAAGTCACCTCCCTTCAAAGGTCTTACATTCAAAGGACAATTCCCATATGCATATAGATAAGTAAAATTAAGTTTTTGCAAAATCGTAACAGCTAGGGGTTGGAGATGAGAAAAGACATCATAGAAGAACTGGACCTGAACTTCTTTGTTTTGTTCCATTTCATTTCATTCTTTAAGAATAGTAGGATTCTAATAGGCAAAACAAACAAACAAAGAAACACACACACACACACACACACACACAAAAAAACAGTCCATCTCAAATATCAGGGAAAGACTATGAAAATACATAGAGGCAGGAGAGAGAAAAGTCAGACGCTTCAATCATATAGTAGACCATATTTATCAGAAGAGAAAGTGCACACAGCAAAATATGAAATGAACATGGCAAAGATGGGATCCTCACTGAAGAGAATTTTAAATGCCAAGCTAATGATATCTGTATATCATCTTAGAAGACATAGTGAACTGTTGAGGTTTTTGACAATGGGAGGGATGGAATCGAACAATTCCATGTTTCAGAAATAAGAAAACTGCATTTCTTTGGAAAATAAATGACAAAGAGAAAGAATGGAAGAAGTTATACATATACATATTTTGGTATGTCACAATAGACCAGACAAGTTTTATTTAGGGCCAAATCTAAGGTAGTGAACATTTGAATAGATAAAAGGGAATGGATTTTTGAGAAAGAGAAAAAGAAGGAAGGAAGGAAGGAAGGAAGGGAGGCAGGGAGGGAGCAAGGGACTGGAAGAAACAGAGGGAAGAGGAAGGACATTCCAAGCAAGGAAGGGAAGAAGGGAGGGAGGAAATTAAGGAGGAAGGAAGGGAGGAAGGAAAGAAGGAAGGAAAGGAGAAAAGGAGGGAGAAATGGAGGGCACATAATCCAGCCACTATGCTAAACACTTAAATATTATCTCTCTTGATCTTTACAGCCACCACAGAAGTTAGATATTATTATCATTCTGATTTTACATTTCAAGAAATTGAGGAATAATGCTGTAAAATGAGTTTTCCAGAATTACATAACTAATAAGAGTCAGAGGTAATATTTGTACTCAGGTATTCCTGACTTGGCAATTGATTAGCTATGGAGGTGTAGCATGAGAAGTTGAAGTTGGTTCCCTGGTTATGGACATGAGTGAATAGAGGAATGGCAGTGACTTCAATAAAGATATACAAATGTGGAGGACATATGGGTTTGGTGAAAAATACAATGAGTTCCATCTTAGAATACTTAATGAAAGATGCCCTTTAAAAATACTTGTAACTGAAATGTGAGTGGGCATGAAATCTATGTAAATTTTTGAGGGAAAACAAATTTCCTTTTCTTTATTTTTCACTCAATGAGAAACTGTTTTGTATTAAATCTAAAGGTAAATGATTTGCTCCTCTGATTATGTTTCTTTCTGAAAAATCCAGTTGGCAGTTTGCTTTCTTTCAAAGTTTGGTGGTAGTTTCTCTAAGACATATTGACCAATACTTATAATTTGTGTACCATAGTTCCTAACATTTGTGTATCATTAATCAATCACCTTTTCTAATCTATTCATTTAATACACAAAGAAACTGAGGTCTGGAAAGCAGTAAATTAACTTGCCCCTGCTCATAGAATTAATAAATTGCATTATTTGATTCTTTCCATATTGTTAGTTTGTAAACCCAGGACTCATTCTTTCATTAAGGGAATATCTTTCTTGATGCTATGTTTTAAGTAGCATATGATTATGGGAAGATCATTAGAGTTAACATCAATGAAATTGGGTCCACATCTGACACTATCATTTGCTCCTATGGAACCTTGAGTAAATTGTTAAACTTGTCTGTCCCCATTTTCCTCTCTAAAAAAATGAGGAACTGGCTAAATAGCCACTCTAATTTTCCTTGGGTTTAACATCTATTATTTTCTACCTGTATAATCTTTTACAAGTTAAGACACACGCTAGCCAACCTTAACTGACTTTCAGTCATCAAACAAAATCTGATACCAGTATATATCAGATTGATCCTTTTAATTGCTTCTACTACTCTTCCCAGAACAGTTGTTCATTATATCCCCTTCCTTGAAGATGATAGTAGTTTACCAACTGCCTGTCAGCCCAGGAAGTAAATTGACTTTTATAACTTTACAAGTATTTTGGGGTTATTTTATTTTATAATGAGTCAGGGGCAACTCAAAATTTAATATGAGATTCCCATATCTGCAGTCAAAGAGCCTTCAAACTATGCAGGAGTTAAAAAAAAAGAAAATGGATCTTAGTTGCCACAGTAACAGTGAGTTTCCACATCTACACTAAGAACAAAAATTTTAAAAGGCAACTTACATTTATTTCCTTCTGGTCAGTAATAACATATAGAGAATAGAAAGAAACAAAAGCCAAGGACATTTGTAAATTGCAGTAATTAGTTCATTATTTCTTGGATGTGGACAAAGGGAAATGACAGCAGCCAGTTCATTTGGATTGAGATCAGCAAAGGGAGACAAAAGTGCTGATATCAGAAGTCACTGGGGAGTGGTGCAATTATTTTGTTTTAAATTAAATGATCCCAAGTGGAAGGAGCCTTAGGAGCCACTAAAAGACACGTATATTAATGGAGAAAAATATTTTCTTTATACGTGTCTTTTTTCCCCTTTGTTCTCTTTCTCCAAATGCTGTACTTCTGGGTTGACATTAATGAATATCAGGAGAGATCATAGGATAAAGTCTCTATATGTGGTACACCCCTCAGTTGTCATGACAATTCAAGTCTTTCTCTGTGACAAGTATTGTTATTATCTAAACTTGGAGATTGTGAATTCAAGTTATTACTTTGTAATGAATGGCAAGGTTAGGGAACTGACTTGATTTCCCCAGACAGATATTATATCACGTTATTCTTTTGAGGTTACCATTGTGTTAATGACTGGTACATACTGAGAACATACTCATCATTCCCCATTCTCCTTCGCACCACTCAGGCCTTGGAAAGCCTTGAAGTAAAAAAAAAAAAAACTAAAGAAATAACATTATATAGCTTTAAAAAGACTCAAAGAAGGAGATGATGCTTAAGCAAAATTGAGGTCATGAATTAAAACAAAAAAACTTCTAATATCTTGGCCTAGGCTGAGGAGGTATTCTTCTTGCTATCTACTCTCCTGATCAGACCATTATTAGAATATTCAGCCACATATAAGTTTAGAGTGTGTATAATTGAAAGAAGTATTGATAAAGTGGGGGATATCTGGAAGAATACCATGAGGTTGATGAATGATTAACTTAGAGCTACCAAGCATCCTTTCAAGACCATCAAGTGATAGTGGTTCACCAATTGCCAGTCAGCCCAGGAAGCAAATTGACTTTCCAAGTATTTTTGGTTTATTTTATTTTATAATGAGTCAGGGGCAATTCAAAATTTAATATGAGATTCCCCTATCTGCATTCAAAGAGCCTCCAAACTATACAGATGTATGATTAACTTAGAACTACCCAGCATCATTTCAAGACCATCAAGTTCTGTTCATGTTATAGGTAATGAAATTGAGATTGAGACTGAGAGATTTAGTAATTTGTCCAAGGTCACCCAGCTAGTGTCTAAGGCAAAATTTGAAGTTATAACTGTTATAGTTTTCTCACATCTTACTCTTCATGACCCCATGGACCATAACATTGCAGGTCCTATTATCATCCACGATCTCCCAAAGTCTGACCATGTTTATGGTTTCCATTATGCTTTCTATTCAATTTATCCTTTGCCGTCTACTTGTTCTTTTGCCCACAATCATTCCCAATATCTAGGTGTTTTCCACTGAGTTCTGTCTTTTCATTATGTTGCCATAATTTTTCAGCTTCAGCTTCAATATTAGACCTTTCAGTAAATAATATGAGTTATATTTAAATATTGACTTATTTAAGCTCCCTGCTGTCCAAGTGACTTTCAAAAATCCTCTCAAGCACCACAATTTGAAAACATTGATTTTGTATCTATCAACTTTCCTGATATTCTAATTCTCACAACCATTGTAGCTACGTGGCCACTGTTGTTTTTCAAATTTGCTGGCATATTGAGTACAAAATTTTAATAGCATTTTTTAATATTTTAAATAGCCTAGATGGAATTCTAGCACATGTATTAGTCCTATTTTTAGTAATGTATCATAAGGTCTGCTTGACTTCATTCTTCAGGCTGTATGGCTCTGGGTCAGTTACCAGACCACTGTTATTTTTGGCAATGCTAAGTTCTTTATTATGTAATCTTTTTCCTATATATTCTTGTCATCTCTGCTTAGTCTCTTCTAATTCTGTTAAGTTCTACCATTTTCTTTTCTTTTGTCATGCCCATTTTTGCAGGAAATATTCCTTTAATATTGCTAATTTGCTTGAAGAAATCCCTTGTTTATTTTTCAATTCTATTGTATTCTTCTATTTCTTTGTATCACTTATTTAAGAAATCTTTTTTTTTCCCTTCTTGTTAAACATCAAATAGTAATTTTGCTTCTTACTCTTCTTTTACCTTGGGATGTTTTTTGTTGCTGTTTCCTATCCAGTATTGTGAACCTTCATATATATATTTCTTCAGACATTCTACCAGATATAAACCCTTAAATCTGTTTGCCACTTCTAAGTCATGTTTCTAAGGAATGTGATTTAGGTCAAATGTATTCAATATGATAGTTTTTCCTACTTTCTTCAATTTTAGTCTGAATTTTTCCACAAGAAGCTCCTGCTCTGAACCACAATCAGATCCAGATCTTGTTGTAACTGATTATGTAGAGTTTCTCCACCTTTGACTGCAAAACATGTAACCAATTTGATTTTTATATAGACCATCTGGTGATGTCCATCTGTAGAGTTCCTTTTTGGGCTGTTGAAAAACAATGTATGTTATACTAGTGAGTTATCATGACAAAACTGTCAATCTCTGCTTTGCTTCATTTTTTACTTCAAGGCTAAAGTTGCCCATTATTCCAATTATCTTCTGATTTTCTTCTTAGGCGTTCCAACCCTTATAATGAATGTGACATCTTTTTTTGGTGTTATTTCTAAGATAGTTTAAGTTTTCATGGAATTTTGGCCTCTTTTGCATCAGTGATTTAACATGGATTTGTATGAATGTAATGTTGACTGGTTTGCCTTGGATTCTACTGCATGTTATTCTGCCATTTTTTGACACTTTGCCCCAGTACTACTTTTCTCAGCCTTTTATTGACTATGAGGGCTACTATATTTCTTCTAGCCCATACTAGTGTATGTAATTATAAACTTAATTAAATTCACTCATTTCCATCCATTTGAATTCATTAAGACCCAAGATGTTGATGTTTAATTTTCCTACCTCCAGTTTGATCACATTCAACTTATCTTGGCTGATCTTATATTGCAAGTTTTTTATGCAAAATTCATCTTCACACCAAAGCTTCTTGGGCTATGGATCCTGACCCTGCATGCATTTGTGTAAATAAATGTGGGAATCACAAAAAAATTGGCAACAGTAAACACAGTAACCAAAACCTTAATTCAAAATCAAACAAGTAATGAATCCAAGCATTTCTGGGAGTCTTTGCCAGTGTTGCATCATACAACCTCACTGCAGCTATGGTTCTGAACACACAACATATACATTTTACACTGCCAGAAACACCTTAGCTCAGATTCAAGATGGGCTATGCAAAAGTTTCTCAGGTGAAAAGGGCTCATGAGTGGAACAAAGTTCAACAAGCTCTGCTTTATAGCATCAAATTTTTCTGTTTTCCCCAGACATGTCCACCACTGAGCTTTCTTTTGACTTTGGCCCTGTCACTTCATTAGTGCTGCTGTTCCTTGTAGTTGTTCTTTGATCTTTTCTAGTAGTTTATTGCAAACCGAGAAGCTCATCTTCTGGTGTCATAACTTTTATTAATTTAATACTGTCCATGAGGTTTTCCTAACAAAGATACAAGTTGCCATTTTCTTCCCCAGTAGATCCACTTTGTAAGAATTTTCCACTATTAGCTCTCCATCTTGGATAACCCTGCATAGCATAACTCATAGTTTCACTGACTTATGTAAGCTCTTCCACTTGGATAATGCGGTGATTCAGGAGGAGGATCCTATATCTGACTGACTCCAAAACAAACATCCTTAGTACTATGATAATGGAAGATCTACAGATTGTGATATCTGAGGATCATTTGAAGGAACAAGTGCTTTTTGGTTTAGCAGTGTCTCTACCAGGTCTGTATTCCAAGGAAACCTTAAGGGACAAAAAAGGACCCACATGTACAAAAATGTAGCAGCTCTTTTTGTGGTAGTAAAGAATTGGAAAATGAGTAGGTGCCCATCAATTAGGGAATGGTTGAATAAGCTGTGGAATAGTAGTGTTCTATTTAAAAAAAAAAAACAAGTTGATTTTAGAAAGGCCTGGAAAGATTTACATGAACTGATGCTGAGCAAACAAACATGACCCAGGAATACATTGTATACAATAATAGCAAGGATGTGTGATGATCAACTTTGAAAAACTTCTTTCTTCTCAGTGGTTCAGTGATGCAAACAAAGCCCAATAGACTTTGGTCAGAAAACGCCATCTGCATACACATTAAATGTAAATCAACACATGATGTGTTCACTTCTTTTTCTGTTTTTTTTTTTCCCTCTCCCAACATGATTCATAAAGCAAAAAAGTAAATAAAATGTACTTATTGAATAACTTTGAACAAGTCAACAAACCTCTATAAGTCACTATATTCTTATCTGTAAAATTAAAAGCTTGAGCTAATTGGCCTCTGAAGCTTCGAACCTATCATTCAATGTTTCCAAGAAAGCTAATTTAGCCAACATAAAAATGGGGGGTTCTACTTTAGAATTTAATATAATTCAATATGGAATGGATTTCCTTAGGAAGAAATGGTTCCCCTCCCTTGTGGTATTCAAGAAAGGGCCATATGGACATTTGAAATGTTTATCTTTCTAAGTAAAGTCTTATTTGGTCATAAGTTCCATTAGATTAATAATCAGGTGCTTTCAACTTTCAGATTCCCCTGAACCTGAGAAGAATAATGTCCAGTTCTGACTTCCAAATCCCTTAGTGGTGCACCTTGATCAAATGAATTCACTTCTATCAGTCTCATTTTCATATTTTATACATTAAAGAAAATGGACTAGAAGCTCAGATATATTTGAATTCTTATCATTTTTGGTTTGTATTTACAGGACTACATCTGACAGGGTCAAAATGGCATAATCTGGTTAATATGTAGTACCCCAATCACCAATCCATACCCAGACAAACTTAAACCAACACATCTTCCTGACTTACTTGTTTTATTCTGATCATATGGAGATTGCAAAGAACTAGATTTCTTGTTCAATGGAGAAAAAAGAGGTGGTATTTTATGCTGTTTTAATATTTTTGAAAACTTTGTGGATATTATGTAATTTGAACTTTAAAATAATGTTGCAAATAGAAGAATACAATATATGTTAGGTGGATCAGGGCTTAGAGACACATACATAGTGTTACTGCCATGGTCACACAGTAATAATGTCTCTTAGATTCGATTCAAAAACAAATCTTCCTGACATCAATTGAGATAGTCTATCACATTAAAATTTAAACATTTTTAATCAGAGTTTCTGTACTATCTATCTATATCTGAACATCTCTTTCTACACATAATTATTTTTAATATAATTGGTTTCCTTTACAAGTCTACATCTGTTGTCATATATTTAAAAGAAAAACATGAGAAGAATCCTTCCACTGTCAAAGAAGTTCATAACAAAATAAGCAAAGAAACAAACAAACAAATAAATATTAACAACTCCTGAACTAAGTCATCTTGGCTGCTAACTTTTAAAGGGATTGAATCTAGAATGAACTGTCTCAAGAGATAACACATACCTCTCATTAGAGGACAATTTGCAGGTATGTAATAGATGCTATAGACATAACTGTCATTAAGTTTTTGAGTAAATAAGATAACCTGTGCTATCCCTTCTGATTCATACTTTTTTTTGAAGAAGAAAAAAAATATAGAATTACCATTTTAAAGACAACAAGTACTGTGTGGGAGATATGGATTGTCTGTGGCAATTGAAATGAATGACATAGCCCCCAGCATGAAAGGATAAGATAAACAGGAAAGCTGACATATTATTTCTACTCAAGAATTGAAAATAAAAGCAACAGGGAACTGAATGTCTCACTATCTATAGGTATAAAGAAAAAAAAGAATATTAGAGGAATCAGGGGTAATTATTTTATGCTTCTGTACTTGCCAAAATATGTGGACAAAATGGATATTGTTTTTTCCTCTAGAGAAGAAAGTGAAAGGTCTGGAAAAACAATTCATTCTTTCATTAGGAGTAACTATATATCTATTATATCCTTGGGGGAAAAGGGGAGGGGAATTTTAAAAGAAAACAAAAAAGGAAAGGAAAAAAACAAGGTTCTAAAGAGCTGGGAAAAATTTTGAAATTGATTTCAGGATATTGGAATTTGGTAGAAAGTAACACAAAGTAATGTAAGAGCAAAAGACTGATGGTTGATTGGACAATGAAATGCTCTCAAGATCATTATGATCACAAGATCATTGATCTGATTAAAAGGATCTAAGAGGTCATCCAGGGCAACCTCCTCACTTCTACTGATGAAAAAATAAATCCTAAGCAGTACAAATTACTTGGCCATTGTAACAAATGTGTTAAGTATTACAAGTGGGATTTGAACCCAGGGCATCTAACTTAACGGAAAGCATTATTTAGATTAAGTCATTTTTGAGATTCATTTTATCCAAAGTGTAAATCTAGATCCCATTAGAGGAATGACTTTTTAATACTATAATGAAATTGAATTGATTAATTATAGGAACTTTAGAAAAAAGGGAACTTATCTCAAGATGTTCAATAATTCTCTGTTGAATAGATGCTATGCTATCCAGTTACTAATAAAATTGAACCATTTTACAGTATGGGAGATAATGGAAAACTTCCCAAGATTTATCAAGCTTGCCAACAACTCCTAACTACTGGTATTCTTTTGAGGGGATGGAGTTCTCACAGCAGAAGAAAACTAGGTATTAAGACATTATGATTTTCTAGACACGATTGTAACTTTAGATGTCTATACAGTCAGAGTACAAATGAAATTAATTAAGATACTTCAAGAGACTTTAAGATTTATTCAGATTTTAAATATATTAATGAAACTTACTTTGTGGTACATTAGTCATATCTGGTGTGAAATTGTGTTTATTTTATTCATAAATAAAAGAGCAAACAAAAGGATGTACTAAGTATTGCTGAATAGTGATAATCACATTAAAAACTCATGAAACAACCTTAAGCCATAGTAAAGAATATTTGCATAATGATTATTAGAGGGAAGAAACCAAAGTGATATCATTGTAGGAGTGTTCTACAGAGTATTCAAATGAAAGAAATGACATGTGGTCTGTAAAAGACTCTATGATCATAGATTTAATGCATCTAAATCTTCTGTGATCCTGACTATGGTTGCATGGTATTCAGATGATTTTTTTCTGGCTGCTTTATGTATTTTCTCCTTGAATTGCTTAAGTTTGGAATTTGGCTATTATATTCCTGGAAATTTTTATAATGGCATCTCGTTCAAGAGGTAATCAGTGGATTCTTTCAATTTCTATTTTGCCCTCTGGATCTAATATAATGGGGCAATTTTCCTTTGTGATTTCTTGAAATATTATATATATTTTTTAACATCTTTTAGGTAATTTTATAATTCTTAAGTGATCTCTCTTTGTTCTATTTTCAGGTCATTTGTTTATTTATTTTTGTTTGGCTAAACTATTTCACATTTTCTCTAGTAATTTTTTCCATTCTTTTGCCTTTGATTATTTCTTAATACCTAATGGAGTTTACCATTTCTATTTACCAAATTCTAATCTTTAAGGAATCATTTTTTTTCAGTGAGCTTTCCCCACAATTTGGCCAATTCTGCTTTTTAAAGTTCTTTTCTTTAGTTAATTTTTGTACCTCCTTCTCCATTTGGCCTATTCTATTTTTGAGTACTTTTCTTCAAAATGTTTGCATGTTTTTTTTTAATATTAGACCAATTATGTTTTTAAAGTGTTATTTTCTTTTTGAATTCTTCTAAGAAAGTCTTTTGAGTTGGAGAACAACTCATATCACTCTTTGAGGCTTCATCTGGAGAAGTTTTTCCTTTAGTGTTCTCAGGGTTTGAGGTCTGTTCTTCCCTGTCTCCATAATAGTTATCTGTGGTCAGAGCTCTTTCTACTTTTTTTTTTGTTCATTTTTAAAAGTTGAAGTCTGTTCTTAGGGCAAAGGAGAGACTGAATCAAGCTTTGTTTACAGGATGACATGGCCTTCACACTGCTCTGGGGCTAGTGATGTAGGATTCCTTCCCATGCTGGGTGGGCATGTCCACTTTTATGTTATGCTGAGGTTCAGGAGCTCACTATTTGACATCTCTAGTTGCATTGGAGGTTTCACAGCTAGTCTGCTGATCCATTGGCTTCTGAACTAGTAGACAACCTTGCTGTATTTTGGCTAAGAATCTCCCACTAAAACCTTCCCCATTCCTGGGCATGTGCGGGGTTTCTCTGTCCTGGGCCTCACTATATTGCATCTACTCTGGGATGAGTACCCCATGGGCAACTGAAACTACTTTTGTGCAGCAAAATTGCTACCTATCACTAACTGCACCCAATGTCTATTGTCACTTTTAACCATTTTCTGACCAATTATTTGAAACCCTTACTATTTCTAGACTAAGAACTCTCGAATTTACTGAGGTAACTCTTGTAGCTGCTTCCAAGGCCCATTGCTGATGCTTCTGAGCCATGTACTCTGGGCTTGCTCCTATTCCGATGTCACAGATCTCTCATGCTGATTTCTTAAGTTGTCTTGGGCTGAGGAAATGTCTCATTCTGACCTTTTATTAGCTTTGCCACTCCAAAATTTTAATTGAAGTATTATTTTAAAGTTAATGGTAGGGCAATGTTGAAAGAATTTAGCTTGATTGATACCTGTCTCCTGCCATTTTGGCTTCCCAACTTTTTCCCCCAATTCTAATAGCTTTGTCAAATTCAGATCTTGATCTTGTAGAATATAAATTTGATTTTAATTTTGGGTAGATGATGTACAATATAATTAATGAAGTACTAAAAATGAAATACAATTGCTGCCTTACTTATGTCAATTCCTAGAACTAGATAAATATTTTCATGTATAGCAAAGAAAAGATCTACATAGATGAGTGTAGAGTTGTTTTTGGTGATTATTGAGTTGCTGTGGTTATCTGGAGAGATATTGAATGAAAATAGAGGGGCAGATGCTGATTTAGTTTTAAAAAGGGGGAAAAGTTGGATTTTCCATACTCTAAACTTTAATACATGACAAAATTTTAAAACACATGATCAAAATCACCCACTGTAAATACTTAGAAATAAAAGTAGCAATTTTTAAAAAAGCCATCATGGGTTAATCATTAATGAAAAAACCCTACATTGTCTATAACTGACATAGAAATAGCATCTGACATATTAACACTTTAGTGTTTAGTTTAGTGTTGGCATATGTAGACGTGTTTTAAAGAACTTGTTGAGTATACTGATAGGAAATTATATTCTGCATATTTAGTGTACCCTGATTTTGTTAAAGGGTTTGTCTTTTTCATCAATATTATCAGTGTAGGCAAGATGGAGTGATAGGAGATGAAGGAAATTTTAATAAAGAGAAATAGATCTTTCAAATGACCAGATGAAGGGATAGTTAGTAAGTGGATGCCATTCTGGAAAACATTCTCCACTAAAAAGTCTTAGGGATTTATTTTTGACCCTTTCCTTTTTTTTCCCAAAAAAGCAATTTTACACCATTTTTGATGAAGGCAGAGGTGTAGTAAGCTTACCCAAAGTGTAGGTAACATGATGTTCAGGGGGATAGCTAGAGAACAGGGTGAGAAAACTAAGATCCACAAATTCCTGGCAAGCCAAAGTAGTACAGCAAATTTAATAAGATACAATTTTAAAAGTGTAAAGTGTATAATAAGTGCTAAAATATGCAAAGATGTGAAACAAATTAACTGTTCTAGTACAGGCTGTGGGAACATGACAAGATAATATTTATTATGGGGAAAAATACCTGGGAGTTCATTCAAAACCACCTTGAGGAGAATGTGAGCATGATCATTAAGAGTGGGAAGGAGTGCATGGTCCGTGAGTTAACAATAATAATTCTAGAACCCCAGCCTCCTAATGTTAACATTAATAGAATCATAGTGATTAGAATAAAGGAAACTATAATTGCAGTATACTTTGTTGTGGTTGCACTAATGATATTGGGGACATTTTTATTTGGGGTGTTATAAAGTTAGAAAGGATATTGATAAGAAGGTTGCAGAACATGTTGAAGATATTTTTGTAAAAAAAATGATTTTATAGGATAGAGATGAAAGCCTCTTTCAAGTATTTGAAAAGTTGTCATATAAAAAGAGATGTCCCTTGTTCTGCTTAGTTTGAGAGGAAAAAATAGGAGACATGGATTATAAATACAGAGAGAATGAATCATACCTTAAAATTTTTTAACCATTAATTCTTTCCAAAAATGGATTTGGCTTCTTCAAGGAGTAAAGCGTTCTCCAGAAGTTTTCATTTGTAATTTACATTAAGATCATTTTGGGGGAATATTAATAAAATTTCCTTTTCAGGTAGATTTTGAGGACATTTTGAAATGTCCATGTAGAGAAATTGTATAGTATAAAATAAATCAAAGAAAAGTAAGGGCTAAGAGAAAGTAATTCAATCCCAGCCCTGATATTTACATCTCTTTTGGCCACTAGGAAATTATTTAATCTAAATGTTAATTTCAATATCTCATGTATCTAAATTGTGGCCTAATTTGTGAATAATAAAATTTCTTTGTAGTCTCTTAAAATTATATTTATATATACAGAGAGATATAGTATGTTAACACATATATGTACTTCCATGTAGGTAAACATGCACATGTATATGCAAATTCATTGTGCATATAAATGTCAAATATTGGTGAATTGCATTTTTGCACATATACAAATATAAATATATATAGGATACCTTGAAATTGTGTCATTTCATATTTCAAGTACTTGCATGAAGCAGTAGAAGACTTTTCAGACACTTTTTTCATTCTCTTTTATTGAATTTTAGATATTAATCTGTTTTCTTTTGTTGAATAAATACTTTGCTCAGCAAAGAGGCCAGTTGCCAGATAGGGATTATAAAAAAATCTGAGATGTTTATCAGTACTACTAATTTCACTTCAGTTAATGGAACATTGTAGCTAGTTTTTAAAAAATCAATTTTCACTTCTTATGACTTTTAAAATTTCTTTCCACTTGGTCAAGAATAATTTCATTCCTTAAGTGCCATGAGAGTACAGCTAGTCCAGCCTCCTTATTTCTGATGAGATAAATGAGCTCCAAAGATGTTATGTAACATCACATAAGTGTCAGATAAAAGAAGCTGCATTCATACCTATTTTACATTTGTTTTCACTGAGATAGAGGCATTCTCTGGGCTTTAGGGGTCCATATTGTGGAAATAAGTAAATTTATATCTCTTAATATGAAGATATTTTGCCTGTTATAATATATTTTGATAATTATTTCCAGCTACCACATTAAAAATAAATATCAAGAAACATTCATTTCATATCTTTTCTTTACTATATTTGGATGTAGGTGAAAACTTCAATGCTGAAATTTATGCTGATACTTTGATGGGCAAATTAAAGTGTTATACTTCTACTTTCATATTTGATAACCTATCCATACCTACATATTCTGTATTATTTTGCCCATATATTTTCTAGAAATCTTTGGTGGAAGCCAACGAGTAAAAACTTTCTCTACCTTTTTTTTTTTTGGCGTTTTGTGCATACAATTGCAGATTTCTAGCTGCCCATTTGTTATATCTTGCCCTTTCTCTATGAACAACCTACTTCATTTTCTAATCAAATATGTTTTTCAATGAAAATTATGACAATAATCAATGTAAATTAATGTTAGTGATAGCATGGAGCTGCAAAAAATTAGTCATGAATGCCATAATATCCACATCAGTCTGGGACTGATTTTGATTGTTCAGAAAATGTGATATAGTGAAATAGAAACCCTTGGAAAAAATTGGTACTCAGAAGATGAATTTCTGTGTCAGGAAACAGTTGAGAATCCTTGAAAATAATGTACAGTCTCCCAAATGCAATCCAGCCTGTCTCTTCTATCTTTTCAATTCTGTGCCTAGCCCATTGTTCTTTGAAAGTACTCTACTATGATAAATGCCATGAATACTAATTTAATGAGTGCTCATCCTGCTGCATGTCATAATTTTGAACTTATTCACTTGTTGTGTTGTTTAAGTCAGTAAACATATCTCCTTAAAATGATTATAGATCTACAATTAAGGAGATGTTATTGCCAGCTTCTTAAGGATTACAAAACTCATTAGAGAAATTCTCATCTATTTTCTTCTTCTTTAGACATATGAATTCTTCCCTAAGAGGGGGAAGAAAAATAATCAGAATATGTGAAATGATGTCATTCCCAATATGCTTAAACAACAATAAAAAAGGGTCTATGGTGGGATTAGTAGGCCTTCTATTCCAATGGATCTGTGATCTAATATTTAGTTGTTCTGTTCAAATGTGCAAATTGCAATCCATTTCTGCTAAATGTATATAGATATTTTTCTTATTTCCCACTAAGTTCACCACAGGAGTTTCGTATCAAGTTGGTTGTAGAGTAGTAGTTCAATGGAATAGGTTAGATACACATGATACAGTAATAAATGGCTATAGCAATCCAAAATTTGATAAACCCCAAAATTCCAGCTTCTGCGATAATAAGAACTCACTATTTCACAAAAATTGCTGGGAAAAGTGGAAAATAGTATCAGTAACTTAGCATACACCTACATCTCACAGATACCCCCAAAATAAAGTAAAAATAGGTGCATGATTTGGCCATAAAGGATGGTATCATAAGCAAATTAGAAGAGCAATGGATAGTTTACCTATCAGATCTTTATAGAAAAGAGGAATTTATAATCAAAGAACTAGGGAACATTATGAAAGGCAAAATGGACAACTTTGATTATGTTAAATTAAAAAGGTTTTGCATAAACAAAACCAACACAAAAAAGCTAAAATAAGGGACAAATTTGAGGGAAAAATATGGCAAATGTTTCTGATAAAGATCTAATTTCTAAAATATTTAAAGAACTATGTCAAATGTATAAGAAAACAAGATATTACCAAATGATAAATGGTGAAAGGATAGGAATAGTCAATTTTTAGATGATGAAATCAAAGCCATCTATAGTTAGATGAAAAATACTATAAATTACTATTAATTAAAGAAATACAAATTAAAACAACTGAGGTACCACCTCATACTTTTCAGATTGGCTAACATGACAGGGAAAGATAATGATAAATGTTGAAGGGGATGTGGGAAAACTGGGACATTGTTGGTGGAGTTGTGAAATGATTTAGACAATCTGGAGACCAATTTGAACTATGTCCAATGAGATATAATACTGTTCATACCTTTTGATCTAGCAGTGCTTCTAACTAGATCTTTTTTTTTCCCAAGGAAATCATAAAACAGAGAAAAAGACGTGTATATGCAAAAAAAAATAAACATCTCTTTTTGTAGTGGTACGAAATTGGAAAATGAATAGATACCCATCAATTGGGGAAAGGGTGAATAAGTTTTGGTATATGAAAGTAATGGGAATATTGCTTTATATGGAATGGAATAAAGTAACTTGGTTCATCAGTTTTTTTTTTTTTAATTTTTTTTATTTAATAGCCTTTTATTTACAGGATATATACATAGGTAACTTTACAGCATTAACAATTGCCAAACCTCTTGTTCCAATTTTTCACCTCTTACCCCCCCACCCCCTCCCCTAAATGTCAGGATGACCAGTAGATGTTAAAATATATTAAAATATAACTTAGATACACAATAAGTATACATGACCAAAACGTTATTTTGCTGTACAAAAAGAATCAGACTCTGAATTATTGTACAATTAGCTTGTGAAGGAAATCAAAAATGCAGGTGTGCATAACTATAGGGATTGGGAATTCAATGTAATGGTTTTTAGTCATCTCCCAGAGTTCTTTTTCTGGGTATAGCTAGTTCAGTTCATTACTGCTCCATTAGAAATGATTTGGTTGATCTCGTTGCTGAGGATGGCCTGATCCATCAGAACTGGTCATCATCTAGTATTGTTGTAGAAGTATATAATGATCTCCTGGTCCTGCTCATTTCACTCAGCATCAGTTCGTGTAAGTCTCTCCAGGCCTTTCTGAAATCATCCTGTTGGTCATTTCTTACAGAACAGTAATATTCCATAATTTTCATATACCACAATTTATTCAGCCATTCTCCAACTGATGGACATCCATTCAGTTTCCAGTTTCTAGCCACTACAAAAAGGGCTGCCACAAACATTCGTGCACATACAGGTCCCTTTCCCTTCTTTATAATCTCTTTGGGATATAATCCCAGTAGTAACACTGCTGGATCAAAGGGTATGCACAGTTTGATAACTTTTTGAGCATAGTTCCAAACTACTCTCCAAAATGGTTGGATTCGTTCACAACTCCACCAACAATGCATCAATGTCCCAGTTTTCCCGCATCCCCTCCAACAATCATCATTATTTTTTCCTGTCATCTTAGCCAATCTGACAGGTGTGTAGTGGTATCTTAGAGTTGTCTTAATTTGCATTTCTCTGATTAATAATGACTTGGAGCATCTTTTCATATGACTAGAAATAGTTTCAATTTCTTCATCTGAGAATTGTCTGTTCATATCCTTTGACCATTTTTCAATTGGAGAATGGCTTGATTTTTTATAAATTAGAGTTAATTCTCTATATATTTTGGAAATGAGGCCTTTATCAGAACCTTTGACTGTAAAAATATTTTCCCAGTTTATTGCTTCCCTTCTAATCTTGTCTGCATTAGTTTTGTTTGTACAAAAACTTTTCAGTTTGGTATAATCGAAATTTTCTATTTTGTGATCAGTAATGATCTCTAGTTCTGCTTTGGTCATAAAGACCTTCCCCTTCCACAGGTCTGAGAGGTAAACTATCCTATGTTCCTCTAATTTATTAATAATTTCATTCTTTATGCCTAGGTCATGAACCCATTTTGACCTTATCTTGGTGTACGGCGTTAAGTATGGATCAATGCCTAGTTTCTGCCATATTAGTTTCCAATTTTCCCAGCAATTTTTATCAAACAGTAAGTTCTTATCCCAAAAGCTGGGATCTTTGGGTTTGTCAAAGACTAGGTTGCTATATTTGTTGACTGTTTTATCCCTTGAACCTAATCTATTCCACTGATCAACTAATCTATTCCTTAGCCAATACCAAATAGTTTTGGTAACTGCTGCTCTATAATATAATTTTAGATCTGGTACAGCTAAGCCACCATCATTTGATTTTTTTTTCATTAATTCCCTTGAAATTCTTGACCTTTTGTTTTTCCATATGAACTTTGTTGTTATTTTTTCTAGGTCATTAAAATAGTTTTTTGGGAGTCTGATTGGTATAGCGCTAAATAAATAGATTAGTTTAGGTAATATTGTCATCTTTATTATATTTGCTCGCCCTATCCAAGAGCATTTAATATTTTTCCAATTGGTTAGATCAGACTTAATTTGTGTGAAAAGTGGTCTGTAATTTTGCTCATAAAGTTTCTGATTTTCCCTTGGCAGATAGATTCCTAAATATTTTATATTATCAGTAGTTACTTTAAATGGAATTTCTCTTTGTAACTCTGACTGTTGGATTTTGTTAGTGATATATAAGAATGCTGATGACTTATGTGGGTTTATTTTATAACCAGCAACTTTGCTAAAGTTGTGGATTATTTCTAATAACTTTTTAGCAGAATCTCTGGGGTTCTCTAAGTATACCATCATGTCATCGGCAAAGAGTGATAATTTGGCTTCCTCATTGCCTATTCTTATTCCTTTAATCTCTTTCTCAGCTCTTATTGCTATAGCTAGCGTTTCTAATACAATATTAAATAGTAACGGTGATAGTGGGCAACCTTGTTTCACTCCAGATCTTATTGGGAATGGTTGCAGTTTGTCTCCATTACATATGATGCTTACTGATGGTTTTAAATAGATGCTGCTGATTATTTTAAGGAAAAGTCCATTTATTCCTATACTCTCAAGTGTTTTTAATAGGAATGGATGTTGGATTTTATCAAATGCTTTTTCTGCATCTATTGAGATGATCATATGGTTTTTGTTAATTTGGTTATTAACATGGCCAATTATATTGATAGTTTTCCTAATATTGAACCAGCCCTGCATTCCTGGTATAAATCCTACTTGATCATAGTGTATTATCTTGGAGATGATTTTCTGTAGTCTTTTTGCTAATATCTTATTTAAGATTTTAGCATCAATATTCATTAGGGAGATTGGTCTATAATTTTCTTTCTCTGTTTTCAGCCTACCTGGTTTAGGTATCAGTACCATGTCTGTGTCATAGAAGGAATTTGGTAGGACTCCTTCATTCCCTATTTTATCAAATAATTTATATAGCATTGGGGCCAATTGTTCTTTAAATGTTTGGTAAAATTCACATGTAAATCCATCTGGTCCTGGGGATTTTTTCTTAGGGAGTTGTTTAATTGCCTGTTCTATTTCTTTTTCTGAAATGGGACTATTCAAGCAATTTACTTCCTCCTCTGTTAGTCTGGGAAGTCTATATTTTTGGAGGTAGTCATCCATTTCACTTAGGTTATCAAATTTATTGGCATAAAGTTGAGCAAAATAACTCCTTATTATTTCTCTAATTTCCTCTTCATTGGTGGAAAGTTCTCCCTTTTCATTTTTAAGACTACTAATTTCATTTTCCTCCCTCCTTTTTCTAATCAGATTTACCAAAGGCTTATCTATTTTATTGGCTTTTTCATAGAACCAACTCTTAGTTTTATTAATTAGTTCAATAGTTTTTTTACTTTCAATATTTTTAATTTCTCCTTTTAATTTTAGAATTTCCAATTTAGTATTTGATTGGGGGTTTTTAATTTGGTCTTTTTTTAGTTTTTTTAGTTGCAAGCCCAATTCATTAATCTTTTCTTTCTCTGTTTTATTCAAGTAAGCCTCTAAGGATATAAAATTCCCTCTTATTACCGCTTTGGCTGCATCCCACAAATTTTGGTATGATGTCTCATCATTGTCATTATCTTGAGTGAAATTATTAATTGTATCTATAATTTGCTGCTTCACCCAATCATTCTTTAAGATGAGATTGTTTAGTTTCCAATTACTTTTTGGTCTATTTCCCCCTAACTTTTTGTTGAATGTAGTTTTTATTGCATCATGATCTGAAAAGAAAGCATTTACTATTTCTGCTTTCTTGCATTTAATTTTGAGGTCTTTATGTCCTAATATATGGTCAATTTTTGAATAGGTTCCATGAACTGCTGAGAAGAAAGTATATTCCCTTCTATCTCCATTCAATTTTCTCCAAAGATCCAACATACCTAATTTTTCTAATATTCTATTTACTTCTTTAATTTCTTTCTTATTTGTTTTGTGGTTTGATTTGTCTAATTCTGAGAGTGCAAGGTTGAGATCTCCTACTATTACAGTTTTGTTGTCTATTTCTTCTTGCAACTCTCTTAACTTCTCCTTTAGGAAGTTGAGTGCCATACCACTTGGTGCATATATGTTTAATATTGATATTGCTTCGTTGTTTATGCTACCCTTTAGCAGGATGTAGTTTCCTTCCTTATCTCTTTTAATTAGATCAATTTTTACTTTTGCTTGATCTGAGATAAGGATGGCTACCCCTGCTTTTTTGACTTCACCTGAAGCATAATAGATTTTGCTCCAGCCTTTTACCTTTACTCTATATGTATCCCCCTGCTTTAAATGTGTTTCTTGTAAACAACATATTGTAGGGTTCTGACTTTTGATCCAGTCTGCTATCTGCCTCCTCTTTATGGGGGAGTTCATCCCATTCACATTTACGGTTAGAATTACTAAATCTGTATTTCCTGCCATCCTAATAACCCCAGATTGTGCTTTACTTATTCTTGCCTCCCCCAACCCTCTTTCCCCCTTTTAAACTTATGTACCCCTCTTGTATCACGATACTTCCTCTTTATAATCCCTCCCTCCCCCCCTTTGAGTCTTTCCCCCTTCCTTCCCTTATTACTCTTTTTCTTTTCCCTTTTCCTCTCCCCCGTTTTTAATGAGGCGAGAGAGAATTTTCTCTAAAAGAAATGTCAATTATTTTTTCTTTGAGCCAACTCTGATGAGAGTAAGATTCACACAATGTTCCTCCCCCTCTCTAAATTCCCTCAGATAGGTTCATCAGTTTTATAGAAAAATTTATTTTTCTATAAAACTGATGAACCAGCTTATTTTATTTTTGAATAAGCTTCTTATTTTCAAAACATATGCATAGATAATTTTCAACATTCACCTTTGCAAAGCCTTTTATTCCAAATGTTTATTTCCTTCCCTTCCACCCACTCCTTCCACTAGAAGGTAATACAATATGTTAAACATGTGCAATTCTTCTGTACATAATTACTCAATTATTATGCTGCAGAAGAAAAATCATATCAAAAAGGGGAAAACGTGAGAATAAAAAACCAAAATACAAGTAAACAACAATAAAAAGTGAAAATACTATGTTGTGATCCACATTTGGTCTCCACAGTCCTCTCTCTGGAAGCTGATGGTTCTCTTCATCACAAAATCATTGGATCAGATCTCTATCCTCTCATTGTTTGAAAAGAACCACATCTATCAGAATTGATCATCATATAATATTGCTGTTGCCTGTACAATGATCTTTTGGTTCTGCTCGATTCACTCAGCATCAGTTCATATAAGTCTCTCCAAGCCTCTCTGAAATCATCCTGCTGATCATTTCTTATAGAATAATAATGTTCCCTTATATTCATATACCATAACTTATTCAGCCTTTTTCCAACTGATGGGCATCTACTCAGTTTCCAGTATCTTGCCACTACAAAAAGAGCTGCTACAAACATTTTTTTTTCACATGTGAGTCCCTTTCCCTCCTTTATTATATTTTTGGAGTTGCCTTAATTTGCATTTCTCTGATCAATATTTTTTTCTTTTATTCAAATTGTCTTGTACAAAATGATTAATATGAAAGTTTCTTTTACATAATTGCACACATATAACCTATATCTGGTTGCTTGCCATCTCAGGGAGGGAAGAGGGCAAGGAGAAAGTGAATGATAGAATTTGGAACTCAAAATTTTTAATATATTTTTTTAATTGGGCAAAAAGAACATTTTATGTTTGAAGATGTAAGGAGGAGATATGTGCATTTATTGAGCACCTGTTATATTGAATTACAAATATTGACTTATTGACAGAGTAGCCCTCTGACTACCATAAGGGAAAGGTATAGAGAAAATATATTCTATTTTACATTTGAGGAAATTTAACCAGGCATACTTTAAATGAGTTACTCCTGATCCCCTGAATATTATAGTTTTGCAGATATTGTCTCCTTCAAACAGGGAATATGTTTTTCTTCTTCCTCTATAACACAGTATCCAGCACATATTGAATATTTAATAAATTTTTGTTGATTTTTGGATTTCACTTCTTGACTTCTGTTTTCTCATTATAAGCATCAGCTGTAAGGGAAGATGACTTTCAAGGTACCTTCTCACAGTAAATTTATAATCTAATAATTTACCATTTTCTATCTATGATTTTAGTCAAATTATTTTATCACCCTGGGATTTAGTTTCTTCTTCTGGAAAATAAGGAGATTAGACTAGATGTCCTTAAAGATCCATGTCTAAGCTTTGTGTTCAGTGATCTACCATTTATTATTTGTGTGACTAGAGGTGAATTATCTTATCTTTATGGACCTCAGTATCCTTATCTTGAAATTAGAAGGTTGGATAGGACAACCTTTATAAAATCTCTACCAACTCCAGCTCTGTGATCCTACATCATTGATAATTGCTTTGTTTCTGCTTTGTACCCACCATGGAAATCTGTTATATATCTGATCCTTCCTATGCATCAGTGTGAGTAAGCAAGATATGTTCATTTGCACAAAGGGGAAGTGTTAGGAGTATGGACAATGTCAAATATAATTAAACTGGAAAATCTCTTGAATCAAATACTTAGCTAAAGCAGATTCAGATAAGTAGCATATTTGATATTTGCAGAACAGAGTGAGTTTACAACTGGAATTTCAGGATGCTCTACACACAGAGACATGCTTTCATTTTAGTCTTAATACAGGATGTTGCCATAGAGTTATAGGAGTGATAATATTATCAGGTTGATTAAATGCAACTGGGGAGTCATGTGATGAAAAGATCCTTGAAGAAATATGATCAAAGCAAAGGAGCGTATAATTGACTGGGCCATGCTGATCTCCTTTCTGACTGAATACAACGTTATGGGTGTCACTATTAGCATCCAATTTCATAGATTGTAATTACTTAGCAATACTATACTGTCCTCTTTCTTCAGTCCTTGTGCTTGCCAAATGAGAAGCTGAAAGAAAGGGTGGTAGTGCAACTGAATCATTGTTCTAAGAATCAGAATATCCCACTCTGGTTATGATTTCAGATCTTACTTACTTTGGGATATTTTAGGAAACCAACTTCAGCTCAGTTTCCTTATTTTTTTTCTTTTTTGCTGGTAGTATTTTTTTAATAGCTTTTTATTTACAAGTTATATGCATGGGTAATTTTACAGCATTGACAATTGCCAAACCTTTTATTCCAATTTTTCCCCTCCTTCCCCCTACCTCCTCCCCTAGATGGCAGGATGACCAATACATGTTAAATATGTTAAAATATAAATTAAATACAAAATAAGTATACATGTCCAAATCGTTATTTTGCTGTACAAAAAGAATCAGACTCTGAAATATTGCACAATTAGCCTGTGAAGGAAATCCAAAATGCAGGCGGACAAAAATAGAGGGATTGGGAATTCAATGTAATGGTTCTTAGTCATCTCCCAGAGTTCTTTCGCTGGGTGTAGCTGGTTCAGTTCATTACTGCTCCACTGGAACTGATTTGGTTCATCTCATTGCTGAAGATGGCCAGGTCCATCATAATTGATCATCATATAGTATTGTTGTTGAAGTATATAAAGATCTCCTGGTCCTGCTCATTTCACTCAGCATCAGTTCATGTAAGTCTCTCCAGGCCTTTCTGAAATCCTCCTGCTGGCCATTTCTTACGGAACAATAATATTCCATAATATTCATATACCACAATTTATTCAGCCATTCTCCAACTGATGGGCATCTACTCATTTTCCAGTTTCTAGCCACTACAAAGAGACCTGTCACAAACATTCTTGCACATATAGGTCCCTTTCCCTTCTTTAAGATTTCTTTGGGATATAAACCCAGAAGAAACACTGCTGGATCAAAGGGTATGCACAGTTTGATAACTTTTTGAGCATAGTTGATTGCTCTCCAGAATGGCTGGATGTATTCACAATTCTACCAACAATGTATCAGTGTCCCTGTTTTCCCACATACCCTCCAACATGCCGCATTATCTTTCCCTATCATCCTAGCCAATCTGACAGGTGTGTAGCAGTATCTCAGAGTTCTCTTAATGTTCATTTCTCTGATAAATAATGACTTGGAGCATCTTTCCATATGGCTAGAAATAGTTTCAATTTCTTCATCTGAGAATTGTCTGTTCATATCCTTTGACCATTTATCAATTGGAGAATGGTTTGATTTCTTATAAATAACAGTCAATTCTCTATATATTTTGGAAATGAGGCCTTTATCAGAACCCTTGACTGTAAAAATGTTTTCCCTGGTTTTCTTATTTTTAAAATTAGGGAAATATTCAAGGTTGTGTTGGGAAATGTCAACTCTCAAAAATAAAAAAATAAACTAGATTCAACACATTTTGTCTTTATTGACACGTCCTCCATCACCTTCTTATGTGTAGACAATCAAAAAAACAATCAAGATATGAATTATTATGTTTACCCATTTCTAAGATATAAATGTTCACACTGAAAATTTAGCTGTTGGATTCTCAAGAGCTGGTTGAAACTGACTCCCGCATACCTTTAGATTTTTCTATCTATTTATCTATCTACATATTTATCCTTTAATATATTCATTTATTCATCCAACTTTCAAAAATACTATCCCTCTATCATTGTAGATGATTTATAGTTATAATTTATAGACTCAGAGAGGTGTCTAGGATAGATGTCAGCAGAACTGAGAGATTAACCCATTTGCCCATTTGCAAGTAATAATTTTTAAATCCAGGTATTTCTGGAACTAAGTCTAACTTGCTATCTCTTGATAAACTTCCTCTCAGGAGATAACAATACCATCATGATAATTGGCAATGATATGGTGATTTAAAATTGGCTCAGCACTCTCCAGACATGATCTTGTGTGAACCTCACAACGGCTATGTAAGGAAAAAATTGTGGATATTTTAATCCCCATATTTCAGATGATGAAACGGAGATGAAAAGGAAGTTCTGAGTCTGGAATCAATCTAAGTTCTAATATTGATGTGAGGCAGTGTTGGACGTGACTGAAAGCAAGTGAACAACAATGAAATCAATCTTGATTCTGATGGTCATTTGTGTGTGTGATCTTGGACAAATCACTCGATATCCCTAGGGCTCAGTATCCTTATTTGTAAAATCAAGGTTTTTTAACCTAAAAGGCGTCTGAAGTTCCTAGTAGCTTTAACTCTATGACACTATGCTGCTATGTGTCTCATCTACGGTCATATACCTAACAAGGCATGGTATGAACCCTAGTCTTTCTGACTCCATGCCGAGCATTTTCTCCACTGAATGAGATAATGAATGTGGAGCTGTTTTCCTTTTCTTTTTGTATTTTGAATCTCTGAGTTTGAAATTGCAAGTGATATAACCCGTGTGGTATAATTGAGTTGACTGTAGTCATACATAGAAAGATTTGCTCAGCAGTCTTATTCTAAATGGAGTTCACTGAAATCCAAGAAGCTCATGAATTAGGTCTGTCTGCACTCTCAAGGTCTCATGTGGCTTCTGCAACAAAATAATTGCTTGAATTTATATAGTAAGGTTCTCTGTTCTTTGGGTTTACTTCTACAATTTTATTTCAAGTTAAGTACTGAAAAGAATATGAGCAGAATATTATTATTGATGATAATTATATAATATCTAACATTTATGTATTACTTTATGGTTTACAGTATGGTATGTTATAACTATGTTACCTTACTTGAACTTTGCTATTCTGAGATGAGTGCTATAATTATTCTTCACTTGAGAGACAAGTTAATTGAGGCTAACAAGGTTAAATGACTTGGTTAGGGTCATATTAGCTAACTAAATGAGCTACGATTTCAACCTAAATTTCCCTGACTCCAAGTATAAACACATTACTCGTTACACTACTGAGTAACACCTAGATCAGTGACTTATAATCTTAAGGCATTGTTTGCATTTCTGTAAGGTTAAGTGAACTACTTATTATTACATGGTTATTAAGTTGTGAATAAGATTTTATTTTCATTATTATCATTTATTATTATTATGAAACATGATCTCTATTCACTATAGCACACAGATTCTCATTCAATGAACAATCATGACAAAATCAGTGACAAAAATTGTCAAGTGAAGATATGTCTTTATTTCCCTTTAGGTCTCTCCTAGATTTCTACTCTTCTTTTATTGCCAGAGAATGGTACCAGACCTCCTCATTTCTCTTGCTAGCAAAGAAATAGATAAAACTCCTCTGTGCTTTCTTCTGGGCAAAATGAATAGGATTATTTCCTCGATCTTTTCTTATGTCAGATGACCTAGTTGTTCCAAGAACTATGTTATTTTTGTGACTTGTCATCTTTCCTTGACTTTAAGGAAAGGCTAGTATAGTCAGAGTTAACCATTTCTATTCTTTGAAATGTTCTTTCCAAAATTTTACTTTCTGAGACAATTCAATATTGGATATTCTCATCTGTTTCTTTTTATCAGGAAAAATTGGGGAGTGAGAAGGAAGCAATGGAGTAAGAACATGAAATGCCGTATAGAAATAAATGACTGGATCCATGTTCAATTGCTGAAATTAAGCCTTAAGGCCAGTAGACAATCCACCATAAAACCCTGTTTTTTTATCATGATTAATCTAAAAATAAATAAATGTTTGTTTTAGTTGCAATTTGAAGACATAGAAATTACCTGCTTTTTCATTTGACAATTGTTTCCATCTACAAATGACTCCAAAAATGGGACCATTTTACGAGTTAATGTTAGCATGGGATGACAGGAATCCTTAAAGTCATATAGTTTTTTTAAAGTTCCAATAATGTGGACTTCAGTGTAGCAAAGATCTCTGAATTCTCTAGTGAGGGAAAGCCTTTTCACCATGCAGATCATATCTTTTCATGATTTAATTTTTAGTTTTTTGAGAGTTGTTCAGCTGAAAAAAAATCATTCTCAGTCAGCTATGATGGTGATGATCCTCTCTGCACTCAGCTTGGTTCCCAGATGGCAGATGTATGCCCATCAATGAAGTACATTCTATTTAAGAGAGACTTCCTGTTAACATAGCCTTTGAGACACCAAAAGAACTACTTCTATAACTCTGCAAGATACTGGATGGAAAATCATTTGGAATAAATCAATTAACATTTACTAAAATTATTCCTGAGGATATCTCCTTAAGTTTTCTAGAAGCCCAAATTGTCTTGGGAAAAGAGTATTTTGGGAATGCAAAAGCAGTAGTCAATGAACAAAATATTAATATTCATTAATATTAGAAAATAGGTTTTCAGGCAACATGCACAAGACAGTGGTACTTCTTATCTTAAGTCCTAGTTATAGTGACATAGGTAGGATGAAGCAAAGAGGTGATAACCCAGGATTCTGAATTATAGACAGTTCTGCTAGTACTTCGACTGATAGAAATAGATCAGTCTAGCCTCTAGCTGTATCAGTAGTTATAAAGCTTCCCTAGTAAGAATAATTATTTAAGATAAGAGAGCTACAAAATATGTACAATACAGAATATGTTCAACTGTCTGTTTCAGGCATTTATTATGTGTCTTAGCCCAGGTTCCAGCATTATTAATGAAAGCTCGGTTTAGTGAGACTCCTTCACTATAAGTATTGGCAAGCCATATACTTTCTATGCCTTGTGAGGATTATAAACCAGATTAGTACTTGTAAATTGTCCTGTTGCAGGTTACCAGATTAAATATCACAACTGTCTTGTACCAGTTCCAAATGACACATTCTTTATAATAGGTTTCCACCATTCTATCTATTTAACCCCTGTGATTTCTGAGTAGTTTTTACTGGAGCAGATTCTGGCTGGGCTCCAATTAATGAATGCTTTCCCTGATATCTCCTGGAGAGTACTATGGAGTATTTATTATTCAGGACATGTCTTTGGACCTCAGCATTTTCCAAGCCACAGAAAACCTTCACCTGTCATCATGTTCATGCTTGCTTCCTTTGTCCTTTCTTTGACAAGGGACATCATCTTTCCTCAGTCTCCTTCAGCAATCACTTCACCTTTCTTACTCTTAAACTAAAGTTAACCTTTTCTTTTGTATTCTGATCACTGCAAAACATCCAAATATCCCTTCAGGTATCAGGGCCTGGGGAACAGGTAACAAATCTCATCCCTTTTCTAGTATAACTTTGACATGGTCCAACAATTCATAATCAATCTCTGGCTGCTTCATTTACCCTCTGCATTTGAAAATAATTTATTGTTAGATATTGATTGTAGCAACAATTTAAAAAGCCTTCCTCTCAACACAGAGAGATTAAAAGAATATTTACCAATTGGTGGTTCTCCAGGGCTCTAGCAGTTTGCAAAGATATCATATTTGGAAGCTGATATGATGTTTAATTAAGGCAGTGATTTCCCCCACCCCCTTATATTCACATGTTTTACCCAGAGAATAAAAATGATGTGATACACATTTTAAAAACAAAACTGCAATGAGACAATCCATGTGTAGTTTGGTGCTAAGAAGGATTTCTTCTGAATTATGGATGCTGAATCACCCTGGGTCCACAAACTTCTGATCCAGGATAGATGGGAATGACTCTTAGAAGAGAAGTATTACTGGATGAAAGCACCTGGGGAAAAAAAGGGCCATCATTAGGATTAAGGAAATGTAAAGGAGTCCAAGACAGAAAGTGGAACAAGTCAAAGCTTCTTTGCAGATGAGTAGTGAGATCTGTATATTAGTGGTCACCATACTTCCAAATTAGATGACATGGGGAGATCCCTTTTTTATTACATAGATACCTAAAAGGAGAATTTCTCTATAACTATTAAATATTGGGAGAATATAACAGATGTTGAATGCTTTTCTAATTTTTTTCAAGGTTAGATTCCAGAAAAAAGGCTATCAACAAATAGTCCACACATGGAAGATTTCTACCCCCAATCCTGATCAAATTGAAAGACATATCTATCGCAGTCTCATGTGACTATATCATCATTGAATCCAACATAAATAACAGACAAATAATATGTACTGGAAATGACAGCATAGCTGGAGTCAGAGGACCTGGGTTCAAATTCTAATTTTGCAACTTCATTTCTATGTGTATTTAGAGAAGTTAACTATTTTCAACCTAAATTTCTTCATCTATAAAGTGAAGTTGGATTTGATGATTTCTAAAGTTCCTTCCAATTGTAAAATGGTACTCCTAAGAGAAATAGTACCTCATCCCCTCAAAAGGATGAAGGTCCCTTTATCAGTTCCAGATTTGGTGCTAGAATAGGAATCCATTCTGAATGATGTCATCATAAGACACTGAATTTTCTGAAGAATCTAGAGAAGGCACCTGAAAAGAAGTTGAAGGTCAAGGGGGAAACTTGTTATAAATGATATCAATTTTTTTATTTCAAGTGATTGGTGTCACTGGCAATAGGAAGACTGGAAGTAAGAGAAACTAATCACTAGTCAATAATACAAAGTATAAGAGGCAAAACAAAAAACAAAACAAAACATCAATGGAATTAGGTAATATATTTATTACACAAACAATGCAATTCACTCATCGAAAGAATTGTTTTGTTACAAAGGGTAACTATTCAAATCAGGTAAACAGATATTTCTTAAGTTTTTGCAATGTGATACTCTACTAAATGTTCAAGAAACAAAGAGACACGAATATTATCTGCCTTCAAAAACATCACAGTCTTAATGAAAACTGGTTAGTTTTTTTTCTCTTTAGCATTTTTATATCTTATGCATTCCCAGAGAGGATGAAGATATCTTTTTGTATATAATAAATATTAGTGTTTAGTTAGTTGTCTCTATTGCTTATTTGAAAAAAACGTGAGAGTCAAATAGATAGAGGACTAAAGTAAAGGCCATGCTAAAAATCCATTGCTCTTCTGTAATTTAAATGGAAAAACATTCAGGTTGCTCAGTGCGATCTAGTCTCTTCTTTTGTTCTGAGATGACATTTTTAGCCTATTCCAGTTGCTTCCCAAGTAGTTACTTTCAGTTCATTTCAGATTCAAATCTAAACCAACATATGTTCAGGTCTTTAATGCTCCCTCAAGCAGGCAAAATCTGTTTCAGTTTTTGGGGGAGGGGTGGTCTTAAAATGGCGATACATGGTCCAGAGGTAAATCTTGTCACTTATATCTGAAATGAAGCTTAGAAAGCTTCTTAAAGGAAGTATTATTGCCACAAAAATAATGTTTCAAAAGGTTGAACTGGCGAAATAAAAAAAAAAAAGTACTGTCCTGGGCAGGTGAAAGAAACACTATGTCATACATCTATGCTAAGGGGATCTTTATTTCAACTAGCACTCCAGTTTCTTCTGAATGGCACAGTTTTAATTCTTTCTCCATTAATTCATTATTATAGACTCCTTACATTTCATAACATATATACTTTGGTTAGAATTATGGGAAAACAAATATAATTTCTAGAATTTAGAGAAGAATTGACTTAATGATACATGGGAATACTTTTGAGTTAAATTAGTGTTTTTCTTGTTTGTTTTTAAGATTTTCATTGTATATACTTTGTGCATGGACACGGGAGATGATTATATTCTTGGTAAAATGTATAGCATATTATTTCATTGACAAAACAAGAGATTCTGAATTTTTTCCACTTTCATATTTTGAATAGGATGAATTTTGAATTAAGGTGTTTCATTAGAATTTCCTGGCATCTGAATTTACTTCCAGAAACTGAGGAGATAGCTCTAATTTCATGGAATGTTCCTCTTTGAATTTTACAGATTCTGCCCCCAGATTAGTGAAAACTCCAAACATTAAATGGCTTGGGCCGTTGGGTATGTTTTCTCTGAGTTTCAAAGTTGGAAGGGTCATTGAGTCTAATTTAACTCAGTATATACCCAAAGAAAAAATAAATGCTCTTTCTAATAGGCTGCAGGAATCGCTATCTGAATCTCCATTGTGAAAACTGCCACTTCTCAAGGTGTCTATTCTACTAATGGTAACAATACAAAGAAATAGAGATTTTCAATTAGAGAATTTGCCCCTGCTTTGTACTTTCTGTGTGAGTTTGGGGAAGCCTACTGCTTATTTTTCATCTGGACATTGATTTTTCTTGAAAATGAAGGGATTGACTAATGTACCCATAATTTTAAAGATTAAAAAAAATCAAGGTCCCATAAGGTTGAAACTCTAAATTACCCTCTAATTATAAATTATAGATTCCCATATAATATTCTACCTAAACAATGATAGGTATGACTGAAGGTAAGGTTTATCTCGACTAGTTATAAGTCCTAGCTCTAATGGAATGCAGAGTTGTCTAGTATAACCTTACTCTATACATTTTATAAATGGGAAGAAGTTGTCTTCATGGCTTTCCAAAAGTCACACAAAAAGGTATGAAGACTGAATTAGCACCTTGGATACCTTAGAATAAGCTGGAGTCAGGATAAGCAAAAGTCCTTGGTCTTTATTCTTGGTCTTTAGGGGTAGAAGTGAATTGGATGGACTCAGAATCTCCATGACCTCTCAACTTTGTCTCCTGCCCAGAAGTGACTCTAGCTAGTCTTATTCCACCCCTTAATCCTTCCCACAATTCTCTGTATACACCAAAAGATTGGACCAGCACAGAATAGTGGGTAGGGCCATTTTCCAAGATTATGCTAATAGAGTATTTTCCAATCGGTAGTTAACCTTAAGTGCTTGGTTGTTCTGACCTCAGTGCATCAACTCAAGAGTTTCAGCCCTTTACAAATAGGAAATAACAAAATCAGGATTTTAACCTATTTCTTCTAATTCTAAAACCACCATTATCCACCATGTTCATCTTGACCTCAGGAACTTGTTCTTGCTCTTCCTTAAAGCTTTGACATTTAGAAGATGTTTGGCCCATATAAGACACATGGACACTGTTTAAAAACAATAATGTTATCTTCTAGAAGTTTTGACATAATATAGTTTGAACATTACAAGGAGAGTAAAACAAATATTTTGCTGATTCTAATCTTTTGATCACTAGCCTGTGGATGGATTCAGATCTTCCTTTTGCTATTCCAGTCACAATTGGACTTTTGTCAGGAATTCCATAAAATATTGCTAGTAAATCCCACATCAGATGAGTATTTAAAATTTTCCCTTGTCTTCTAAACTTCCAATTAGAATAATTGGGGGAGTTCCTTTATCTAAAATCCTATTAGAATGGGAAAAATGTTATGAAAACCTGTGAAAGGGATAATGCAGCACATTGATATCAGTGGCTTTTGTCATTGAATAATCAGTCAATCAAGAAAATTTTATCACATGTCTACCATAGTAGTTACTTGAGATGCAATGTTTAAGGAAATATTTTAGAGTTTTTCTGACTCCACATCTAATAATTTGCAATTCTTTGCTGCAAGATTATGAATAGTTAGTGCAAATATGATTATTTATAAATTATTGACAAGGGAATTGGGAGCCAGAAAGGTTGGGTAACTTCCTTGTGATAACTAAACTATTCAATCCTTCAAGCATCATTCAAATTCTTTAAAAAAAATTTTTAGAAGCAAGCTGTGCTAAGTGATTTGCCCAGGATCCCACAGCTAGTAAATATCCAAAGCCAGAACTGACTCACATCCTCCTGAATCCAGGCCATTGCTCTATCTATTGTACCACCTAAGTGTTCCTCATTCATACCTATTGATTACATGAGCAAAATAAGACTCAAGGACTTATAGAAGTATTTTGGGTGCCCTGGGAAGATTCATTCCATGTACCCTGGCCAGTGACTTTTGGAGCTGTTATATTATACCATATTTTACAATCATACCAACTAAAGAACAGAAAGAAATAGAGAAATACATGGACCATTTGCTAGCAATACATGAGAGTATCATGTTAATATATTGTGGCCTGAATAGTTGATGAGCGGTAGTGGAAGCCAGCACCAACTCACAAAGCCATCCTGCTCTCAGAATGAAATGAGGAATTTTGAGGGCTGTTGAGCTCTGTGAATGCTCACAGTGAATTGGAACAGAAGTTATTTGTCCCAGACATTTCTGTAATTGTGATGTACTTGAAAATGCAATGTTCCATGGCCCTTGGTTCAAGAGTCCTCAAGCTCACATTTTCACCTATAATCCAGTCTTTTGCAAGTACACTGGGATCCAATGAAAGGGGAAAAACAAAACAAAAGAAAAGAAAACACCAGCACACTACAAAACTGTGTCAACATGACATGATGTAACTTTCAGGAGAGGATGGAAACAGAGCAGAGGTTTATGCAGAGGTTTGAAACTTAGGCAGAGGCTCCTTCATAATGGAAATTGAACCACATCCCATTTCATTGAATACAAGACATTTATAAAGTGCCAATCATATGCAGCATGAGACTAGGTTAAGCCCTTGAGGGATATAAAGATTGAAATAAGACTGCTCTTTGGCCAACAAGGTAACATTCTACTAGAATGAAATAGGAGAGAGACAGAGACAGAGAGAGATAGGGACAAAGAGACACAGAGAGGGGATATATATATATATATATATATATATATATAGAGAGAGAGAGAGAGAGAGAGAGAGAGAGAGAGAGAAAGAAGAGGAGAGGAAAGGAGAAATCATTAAATAAAACTAGACATACAAAATAATTTCAAGAGGGTGGTCACTAATAACTGGAGCAGGAAGGAACATAGGAGATGGCACCTCTGGGATATTTCAAAGAAACCTAGGAATCACATTTGATTGACCATATTAAGATAAATTTTACAGGCAAGAAATTGATGAATGTGAAGAGAGCAATACTTTGAAATTCTGGCATTCTAAAGCAGTCATTCTTGGCTCATTCTTTCCTTTTAGTATGCTTTATGACTTTTCAATGGTCATACAGAGTTGTACACAATAAGAACTGTGTATTATTGAGGCAAATTCATAGGATCCCAGGAAAACAAAATTAAACAACTGAAAGATATTAATAAGACTATATTCATCTTTTGAGAAAAAATTACTACTCTTTTAAATGCATTTAAAATTGCAGTGGGAAAGAAAAACCTAATCATAAGATGGTATGATGACCTGTATCTATGTCTCTAAAGTTGCTATACATAAATGGTGTAGAAAAATCACTTTATTAAAAATAAAACTGAAAGGCATTCTCAATGCTAGCTTCAGGTCAAAGTAACCATTAGCTGTCATTATGCCTAAAATCTTTAGATTTGGTATCTACAGACTCCCACTAAATACAGAAAAGCATCGTGCTACAGTAGAAAAAGACTGGACAGAGTCACAAATACTTATTTCCTTTAATGCATACTTGTATAGCAATGAACAGATCACTTGCTTCTCAGCCTCTCTTTGCTAGTATATGATAGATACATTCAGAGATCTCTGTAAAATTTCCAAAGCATTGTTTTATCCCCCCAATCATCTTGGGATTTTGGTGCTCTTATTATTATTCACATTTTAGAGATGGGAAAACAGAGGTTGACAGAGATTAAATCATTTTAACTTAGGTCATCCTCACTTTCCATCCAGCATTCTATGGACTGTGCCAACTAACTGTCCCTATACATAAAATAGGAAATATATGACATTCAGGCAAAATCATGCATAAATAATATTTTTCAAACATTAAAATACTTTAGAAATATCAGTGGTAATAACTTGACAAAGATCACATCTACTTAGGCCTTCTAATGTTAACTCTTGTATATATTGTACTCAGAGCAAACCAGTGATGTAAAAATCATGATCATCTCCATTTTGCTGGTCAATAAACAGATTCAGAGAGGTAAAGTACATTGACCAAGGTCACATAGCTACTTTGCATCTGAGCCAGGAATCAGACCCTAGCATATTGACTTCAAATCCAGAAATTGTTTCATACTCCCAAGTTGTGTCTCTAATCTAATTAGCAATAAAAACACATGGACATTGAAAACTTTAGTGCCATCATAAAAACAAGCAAACATAACAGAATAAAAATGGTATGGAATTAGGCTCTCAAATTAATTATCCCAGAATCTCAGTTTCATGAAACCTCAGTAACGAGTCTAAATAATCCTTGAAAAATAGACATCTCCTTCAGGGGAGGGAACGTGTTTTTGTTTCTTCCATAAAGTCAGCAATCAGCACAGTGGTTGTTGACTGACTGACTTGCCCCTGATGTGTGAACCAACTTCCACTGTCAGCTCTCTGTACTTGTGCTTAGCTGTAAAAGTTATCATACAATTAATGAGTGCAACAAACAGGATGATCATATAGTTTATTACAGACACATTTTCTATATAAGGAAATTAATATTCATAGTGCTCAAGTCATTTGGCCATTTATTCAAGATTTTGGGGAGAAGTGAAACTTGAGCTGTAATTTGGGACACAAAGAAGATGAAAAGAAAAATTTCCACAGGAAAAAAGTTATTCAAGAAGTTGCTTCATCTGTACTTGGAAATTAAGGTAAGAGAATCCCTGTATAGGCAGTGAGATAACACAGTAGGTATACTAATGGATTTGGGATCAGGAATTCCTGAATATGATTTATACTAAAGTCTTACTAGCTGTTTGATCATGGACACATTACTTTTCTCTCAGTCTCAATTTTTCCATCTGTAAAAGGAAGACAACCATGTAATCTACTTTCAAGGTTGATATGAGAATCAAATGAAATACCATATGGAAAACGAGATAAACATTGCAAACTCTTAAAGAGCCATATAAAGTATTATTGTAATTGTTGTTGCTGTATAACTAAATATATATATATATATATATATATATATATATATATATATATATTACAAAATCATCATTATCTTCCTATGTCCTTCCTTTCCACTTGTCTTGAAAAAAAAGAGAGACAGAGACAGAGAAAAAGAAAGAGGGAGAGAGAAACAGAGAGAGAAAGAGAGAGAGAGAGAGAGAGAGAGAGAGAGAGAGAGAGAGAGAAACAGAGAGACAGAGAGAATGAGTGTCAGAGAGAGAATGGAATAAGCAAAACCATAACTAAGTTAAAACCAATGGAATTACACCCAAAGTAGTGTACTTCTTCTCTGAGCAGTACACACATTATCTTCCTGTTACCTCACAGCTGAAACTGATGTTCTACTGTTCTTCACTATCTTGTATCACAAAGTGTTATTTCACTTACCTGGTCACCTTGTATTCAACCATTTGATTTTCATCTTACCCCATACCATTGCCTTTAGAGATATAGGAATATCTCTTTAATGGAATAGATCTTTCCATCTATCAGCAACGATTGCCCTCATGAGTAATTTATTGCATTGTATTGATAGTAATATTGCCACCAACTAACACCTCCTTTCAAACTCCATCCCAGATGAAAGACAGTTTAAATTACATCTCTATGAATAATCATTGGATTTAGAGTCAGAGAATAGAGGATCAAATTCAAGATTTTCCCACTAATTGTGTGATATTTGACAAGTCATCTGTATAAACTTTAATTTCTTAATCTGAAAAATTAAGGAACTGGACTAGATGTCTTCTTAAGTCCATTCTAAATTGTAATCTATCATCCTCAAGATAAATTCCCTCCCAGACTTTTGACATTAGAATACAAAATATAAAAGAACATTTTTTTTTGAAAATCCTTTAATAAAGAATTAATAAAGAATATTTTTATTTGCCAGAAAGTTTAGGAATAGGAAAGCCCAGAGGCAATTACTAGATTTATAACTCAGGGGGGGAAATCCAAATAGTTATCAGTGAGAATTCAGTTCACATTCCAAAGCCCTTTTAAACCTTGCGAGTAACAATGTATTGGACCTGCCTTCACTTTTCATTTAACACATCACTATATTTCATAGATTTGTACTGAAGACATTCCAGAGAAATTAATTACACTAGTAAGTCTTTAGGGTAAGAAAAACATAATGATGATGATGATGATGATGATAAATAAAGGGAGGCAGAGCCAAGATGGTCAAAAAGAAAACTTCTCAACTCAGTTCTCCCAAATTCCTCTCCAAGAAAACTCTAAAAAATCATTACAAACCAAACTCTGGAGTAGCAAAACCAATGAATTGTTAGACAAAACACTTTTCCAGTGTAGAACAACTTAAGAACATCAACAGGAAATATCTGCCTCAACAGGGCGGTGGGCTACCCACCACCATGAGAGTAGGGGGCAATTGAGGTAGCTGCAGAAACAGCAGTTTCAGGAGTTCTCAGATGACAGACATTGGGGAGGTACAAAAATTACTTTCAAAGGAAATTTCAGTGAACCCTTTACTGTCACTTGGTTCAGGACCCTGTTATAGTACCCATGTGAAGTTCCAAGTGACAATTCCCATGCCAAAAGTATTCTTGTAAACACAGGATAGCAGGGATCCTGTCCATGGTTCTAAGACAGTGAGTAGAGTTTTATGGTCTCTCACAGGGGAGTAAAGAGCATGGTCTCAAATCCAAGATAGAAAAGGGCACTAACAATTATGGTTGCGGGAGAGCAAGAGGTCGAATTCCAGTCCCAGGGATGGGAAAATTGCTAGTATTGGTGGCTACCTGGGAACAAAGTCTGTCCTTGGGGAAATACCAATGCACAGTCCAGGAGAACAGTAACCAAACCTCTCCTTATATCATACCACTATGGAAGTACTATATAATTACAGAACCCCAGAGCTAGTTTTAATAACAGCAGCATGAAAGCTCTGAAGTTTGGAACAATACCCCTTTTACCCCAGGAGCAGAGCCAAAATTTAACAACAACAACAACAAAAAAAAACTGTTAAAAAGTTAAGCGCACAATTAATTAAAAGTTAGGAAAAAATAATAAGTAGGTTGTAAAAATGAGAAAACAAATTATCAAAAGATCCTGGTGATAACCAGGCACTATATTGACAGAAAAAATCAAGATACAGCTCAAAAGAAGATAATAATGAAAAAAAAAAAGCAATAAGTAAAGCCTTACTATAAAGGTGAATTGAATAAAAGCCCAATAAGAATTTCTAGAAACAATCCAGAGAGATCTTAAAATTCAAATAAGAGAGGTGGAAACAATATTGATAAATTAATGGGAGTAACAAAGAAAATTATGAAAGGAGAGTTAAGAACTTGGGGAAAGAGGCACAAAAATGTGGAAGAAAAAAGCCTTTAAAGGTTTTTAAAATAAAGATTTGGCCAAATGGCAAAAGAGGCAAAAAGTCACTGAAGATGAGAAGACTTTAAAAAGCAGAATTGGCTAAATTGGGGACGGAAGGTGGAAGGCAGAAATATTCACTGAAGTAAAAGAGTAGAGATTAAAAACCAATTGGAAACAAAATAATATAATCCCAGAGAATGAGTGGGTCAGGAACAAATCATAGAAATAATAAATCGTTTCATTAAAAGAGAATGACATCAATAAGGCAACACATCAGAATTTATGGGATGCAGCCAAAGCAATACTTAGGGGGAAATGTGTCTTGAAATGCTTTCATCAAAGCTCCTAGCTCATGCAATAAGTAGAGTGCTGGGCTTAGAATCAGGGAGACTCATCTGCCTGAGTTAAAATCTGGCCTTAGACAATAGCTATATATTCCTGGCCAATTTACTTAATCTTATTTGCCTCAGTTCTTCATCTTTAAAATCATCTAAAGAAGGAAATGGCAAACCACTCCAGTATTTTTGCCAAGATAACTTCTAACAGTGTCAGAAAGAGATGTATATGATTGAAAATTACTGAAAAAATCAAAACTACTGCAAAAAATCACTTATATCAACAAACTAGAGAAAGAACAGACCAGTGAATTTGGCATACAACTAATAGAAGACTAGAAAAAGAACAAATTTAAAAAGCTCTAGTTAAAAAATCAAATTGGAAATCTTAAAAGTCAAAGAAAAGATTAATAAAATCGACAATAAAAACAATAAAATAGGAAAAACATTAATTTGATTTGAAGAAAGAAAAAATATATCAGTATCCATAAAGAAAAGTGAATTCATTACCAATGAAGAGAAAATTAAAGCAGTCATCAATAGGTACTTCCCTTAATTATATGCCAATATAACTTACAAACTGTGTGAAATGAGTGAATAGTGACTCCCCCAAAATGCAAACTGCTTAGGTTCGCAGATGAGGTAAGAGAATATTTAAACAACCCTATATTAGGCAAGGCAAAAAAAAAAAAAAAAAAAAAACAAGCTATCAATGAGGGGAAAAAAAACAGAATCAACTAGATTTGCAATTGAGGTGTAGCAAATATTTAGAAATATGAAAATATTTGAGAGAAAAAAAAAGAATCATGAGATGGAACAAAGGTGATAATGTAAAGGTAGGTACTCCCCTGATTTCTCCCCTAAACTTCTCTAAATACTTTTTAAATTAAGACTCTAAACAACTTCTAGAGAGGCAGAATCCAGAAAAAAAAGAAACAGTTTGCATATCATGTAGTCACAATCAGGATAATATGAGACTTAATTAATTATATAATAATGGATTGTGGGCTTATAATATTCTGGAGGGTAAAAACCCTAGGGATACAACAAAGAATCATGGATCCTGAAAAATTGCTTATAATCCTTCAGGGGAGAAAATGGATATTTAATGAAATAGAGGACTTTCAAGCATTCCTAATAAAATGATGGGATCTGAATAGAAAATTTGAATTTCAAATACAAGATGCAAAAGAAACATATAAAGGTAAATAATAAATAGAAATAATAAGGAATTTAATTAAACTTTTTATATGCCAACATCGGAAACATTTATAATTCCTAAAAAACTTTCTCATTATTAGAGTAATTAGGAGGCATATACATAGAGAGAAAGTAGAGCTATGAGTTAAATTTGATGGTATGATTATAGGGAAAATGGGATGAGAGAGAAGAATGTACTTGGAGAAGGAGAAAAGAAGGAGTAGGGTGGGATAAATTATTTGACCTAAAAGTGGCCTAAAAGAGATTTTAGAGAAGAGAGAAAAATGGAAGAAACAGGGAGGGGAGTACATGAACCTGACTCTTATAGTAATTGACTGATAGAGAGAATGATATTCATATGTAAGTGGGTAGAGAAATCTACCTTACCTTATAAGAAAATCAAAAGGGAAGGAGATAAGAAAAATGGTGGAGGATGGAAGGGCTGATAGAAGGGAGGGAAGTGTAGGGAAGGTAAAAGTCAGAAGCAAAATAATTTTGAGAATGGAGAAGTTAAAGCAGAGAGTAGCATAAATGTGGGGAGGAGATGGAGGGAAATACAGAAATATCTTTTATTATTGTGAATAAAATTTTTTACAGTGAGTTTCTCTGAAAAAGGCTTCATTTCTCAAATATATAGAAAACTGAATTAAGAGCCATTCATCAATTGATAAGTCGTCAAAGTATATAAAGAAGCAATTTTCAAAAGCAATAAAAGCTATCTATAGTCATATTAAAATGTTCTAACTCACTATTGATTAGAAAAATGCAAATTAAAACAACTCTAGTGTTATTACCTTACATCTGTCAGATTGATTAATAGGATAGGAAGAAAAATGACATATATTGAATGGGATGTGATAAATTTAAAGCACTAGTATACTAATGGTAAACTAATGTAGTTTTGATGAAGTTCTATACAGAGTCAACCATTTTGATGAAAAATTTTGGACTGTGCCCAAGGGGCCATAAAATCATGTGATATCACTACTAAATCTGTATCCCAAAAAGATAAAAACAAAAAGGAAAAGGAACAATGTGTACAAAAATATTTATAACATCTCTTTCAGTAGTAGCAAAGAATTGAAAATTAAGGGGATGTTCATCAATTGGGGAATGACTGAACAAGTTGCTACATTTGAAGGTTATGAAATACTATTGTGATTTAAGAAATGATAAGCAGGATGCTCTCAGACAAAACATGGAAAGAAATACAAGAACTGATGCAAATGAAATGAGTAGAACTAGTACATTGTACCCATTAACAATCATATTGTATGATGACCTATTATGAATAAATTACATATCTGCAGCAAAGCAATGATCTAAAACAATTTTTTTAGGACTTTTGATGAAAAGTGCTGTCCTTCTCCAAAAAAAGAACTGGTAGAATATGAATGCAAGCAGAGATTTTTTTTGTTAAAAAAAGAAAAAAAAGAGTCCTATCTTTTTTTTCCAAAATAAAGTTCTAACAAGTATATATATGTATATATCACAATTGATCGCAATATGTATCTTTGTAATACATATTACAAAGATATGTATATATTACAAACATAACACATTACAACCAGTTCGGATTTATACCAGGAAGGACTAGTTCAATGTACTTAGACATATTTTTTCATAATGTCCTATGATTATCTCAGATACAGAAAAAAAGTTTTTGCCAAATTACAATACTCATTCCTGTTAAAAAGAGCAGAAAGCATAGGAATAAATAAAGCTTTCCTTAAAATGATAAATCTAATTTATCCCAAATGATTGGCAAGCATTATCTGTAACAGGGTTAAGCTAGAAGCCTTTCAAATAAAACCAAGGTTGAAACAAGGATGCCCATGATCACAACAATTATTTAATGATACTCTAGGAATCTTAGCTACATTTATAAAAATTAAAAATAAAATTAATCATAAACAATAAAAGATCAAGAATACCAAGGATATCAATGAAAAATGGAAGGAAGATCGCCTAGCTATATTGGATAACAAATTCTATTATTAAGAAAGACTCATCAAAATGACATGATAGTTACCACTGGAGAAATATAAACAGACCTATATGATTGGCTGAAAGAAAAGGAAATGACAAATGTTGTAGGGGGTGTGAAAAAATTGAAACACTAATGCTCTGTTAATAGAATTATAAATTGTTTCAACTATTCTGGAAAGCAATTTAGAATCATGTCTGAAGTGCTCTAAAACTATGCATATCCTTTGACCCAAGAATACCACTACTAGATATCACAAAGAGATAAAGAAAAAAAAAAAAGTAAAAGGACCTATTTCTACAAAAATATTTATAGTAATTCTTTTTGTGGTTGCTAAGAAATGGGAACTGAGGAGATTTCCATGCTCAACAACTTGTGGTTTAGGGGCCTGATGGAATAGCATTTTGCTGTAAGACATTACAAGCAAAAGATTTTACAAAAAACACTTTAAAATACTTATATGAACTGATGTGAAGTGAAGTGAACAGAACCAGGAGCATGTTGTATACTGAGACAGCTGTGTTTTATGATGAAGAATTATAATTGGTTTAGCTGTTCTCAGAAGTACAATGACCCAAGACAAATATTAATGATTTGTGATGAAAAATGCTATCTTATTAGAGAGAAAGGATTTGTGAAAACAGTTTGAAAAGATTTATGAAAATAACCAAAGCATACTATTTTCCCTTTTCTTTTTGTTTCTTTTTTCCTTTCTTCCTTCCTTTGCTTTCTTCCTTCCTTGCTTCCTTCCTTCCCTTCTTCCTTCATTCCTTCATTCCATCTTTTTTTGCTTCCTTTATTCCTTCCTTCCTTTCTTCTTTCCTTCTTTCCTTCCTTTGTTCCTTCTTTCTTTCTTTCATTACTTCCTTCTTCCTTAGTAGTGTCTTGTAATATCAACAGATATCAGTCAATTTTATAATCTCAAATATGTGGTCAGTATATATTATTGCAACTAAAATCCTGGCTATCTTTTTTTCAAGAATATCTTTAATCCACACATACTATTCATTTGAGAATATGACATAGATAGGGAAAATAAAGTAAACAAATATTGACATTCTCTTGATTATAATTATGGGTTATTATTAAATTATTTCTCTACATATCTTTAGTTTCTTACCTTGCTTCAGTTATTCTGTATCCTCACAAATAGGTCACCTCAAGGATAGCTGTTTTTAAGTTATATCATTTATAATATATACTTTATCTCCACTATATATGCTCACTTTAGTGCCATTTATATATCCCATAATTAATAGTATTTATGGGACTCATAAGTATAATTGTTTTACTGCTCTTCATAGTAAGAAAAATTCAGATCTTTATCCCCTTATTTTTTTTTCTTCTATTCACTGTCATTTTGAATCAGAGGATTTTGTTTCAAATTCCTGCTCTACCATTTATTATCAGTATTACACTGGACTAATCATTCAATCTCTCAGCCTCAGTGTCTTCATAAGTATAATGAGGATATTAGACAAGATAATTAGAATATTTCTTTCCCTTCTAAATTCATCTTCTGTGATCTATGATGCTCTAGGTATATGATGGTAACTTTGTTTAATTAGACAGTTGTTAGGCTTGCTTTAACTTGGTTTTGCTCTCCATTGTATCTCTATGTTATGAATTGATAGTCATAATTTTCTTTATCCCCTCCATATTTTGCAAAAAACTAAAAGTCAGAAATTGTAATCAACTTCGGATGATATCTATACCTTTCCTCTGAAAAAATAAGCCCAACCATCTCTTACAAAGATACTTTTAGATCCTTACCTAAATTAAAATTCTGTATGAAATTATCATATTCTCTATGTGTGACCTTTCTTCTGGTAAAATTTCATTTTTTGATGACAAAATTATGACAAAAAATTAAATTTTCAGTTTAAATGCTTTTCCTCTGTTTATTTTTTCTCCACCCATTGACAAGGCAAGAAATATGACGCCCATTATACATATGAAGCCAAGTAAAACATTTCCATAGTAGCCACAATAAAAAAGAAAGGAAAGTCATATGCAGTAACCTGCACTCAGTATCCATCAGTTCTTTCTCGTGAGGTAGATAGTATTTTAATAATGAATCTTTTGGATTTCTTTTGGGTAATTTATAACTCTTTTATACTTCATTATTATTATAATATTGCTGATTGTGGGTACAATATTCTCCTAGTTCTGCTCACTTTCCTTATCTTTCATGGTTTGTCTAAAGCTACCTCCATTATATTTTTAAAATAGTATTTGGTCCCAATCATATGTCTTATTCAGCCACTCCACAACTGTATCATCTATAACTTAAAATACTTCAGGACGCATTTGTTCTAAATGAATTCATTTTTTTTTTGCTTCATTGCTTTTTTTTGCTGAATTTTTCGTTGTTGTAACAAAGCAGTTTTCTAACAACATACAAATGATTCAACTGTGACCAAATATCCCATAGTATTAATTTTTTAAAACTTTGTATGAATAATAAAACCAGCTTCTTTATTTGGCTCTTCAAGGAGAACCTGAGACACATAGTGAGACTATAATGATTAAAATGCATCAGTTCCACATTGTCGATCAATGGAAAAGATCTTACAATGATAGGACATACAAGTGAATTTAAATTTTGTGTTTAGAACTATAAACAGTGATTCTTTGCATGCACTGGTCCATTTGCATTCTTTTCCACCATTACTGAAGAAGTGGACAGAGTTCAAAAGAACAGTTATGGAGAAGCTCTTACAATTTAACTGATTAGATATTCAGAAAGTAAAACGAGCTTTTACAGGAAGTTTAGTTGAAGTTTTTTTATAGCATGATAGAACCAACTAGAATTTCCATTCAAATATAAAGAACTCAGAATTGCAGAGTAAAAGCACCAGGACATGATATTTTGTGTAAGTACCTATACAATTGCGGAGGATGATCAGAAGAAGGGTCATAATAGAATAGGAAAAACTCATGGCATCTTCTTGTAGACACCTCCATAGAGTCCTACTGAGATTTGTATTTAGGCATAAGGATGACCTTGTGTTCTTAAAGACCATGCCAAAGGATTGAAACTGTGACCAGGGCTGACTACAAGTGCTCTCCTCTACATTGGAATAACATGTGAGCAATGTAGTTTTAAATCAGCAGTAGCTGCACCCAGGACCAGTAAAGGGTCATCTGTCATCTCTTTCTGATCAATTTTCCAACCCTCATTATTGTTTCCTGGCTGAGAAGTCCCAAAGATGCTGTGACTGTTGCCATCACTCTAGGGACCCAGTGTTCTCCTCCTATCCCTTCTGAGTTTATCTTTGGCTGGGGAAAAATGTCTCCTCTGACCTTTTATTGGCTCTGCAACTCCAAAATTTAACTTGTCATTATTTTAAAGTTGTTTAGAGTAAATGTTGGGAGAGTTCAGATGGGTTATTGCATGTGTTTAGTCATATTGCTTCCTCCTTCACAATCCTGTAACTTTTAATCATTGAAGTACCTCTGTTTGACTATCATTATGCCATATATCTCGTGACCCTCACAAAGACAGAAATTCTATTCACTTATGGATCCATTGCACCTATTTGAAGCATAGTGCTTAATAATTGTTTTTATATTCATTCACTACTCTTACAATTGATATTAATAATTCAGGTTGTGAGAAAAACTAAAATGTAGCCACAAAAACCCATGGATTATTTCACCCAAAATATAATGGATTTATTTTCTTTCATTCATTCATTTATTCAAACTTATTTTGACATAAGTACCTATTAATGAACAGAGTTAAGGCCTTGCCATCCAAGTTCAGTTGAAAAACCTAAGTATGAAAAAAATTATTTGGATAAGGAACATCAAAGCTATCTCCAAGAAAAGCTGCCATATATAAGAAAAATGGATTTATTTTAATTTTCCCAAAAAGACATAATTAATGATTAAAAATTACATAGAAAATGTTTCCAGTCAGTTAGAACTCTGACAAAGTAAAAGGTCCTAGATGAGAGGTAACAAATTTCTCTAAGCAAAGAAAAACTGATGATACCCTGATGTGTTATATTTTCAACTATTATTTTTGTTTGTGTAGATGACCCTTAAGATTCCCCTCCATGTCTGACATTCTGACCGTAAGGGCATTCATGTGAGAGAGGATATGACATATTCTGTGTAGTCCCAATAGGCAGAGCCGGGATCAGTTAGCTGATGTATAATTATTTATTGATTAGTCAAAGTTGAGAAGAGACATTGGTGTAATAAAAAGAAGGATTTTCTAATCATTAAAATTCTCCAAAAATAAAATGGATTGCTTCATGTGTTAATGAGTTTGCCATTATTGTAGGTGTTCATAGCCTAGATGATAACCTTGAAAAGGTTATAAAGGATATTACTGTTTCATTGGGAGTTAGGATGAAATGAAATTTGAGTTGCATGGCAACTTTAGATTCTGGATAGATGTTTATGTGGCTATTCTAATGATCATGATTTTACTCATAGGTGGAACTCCCATTATGGGCACTTTCTCCATGATTGAAGACAGAAATTCATTTATAAAATCAATTTATGGATTAATTAATAAATTAATCAGCAAAATACATTAATTACATGCTATGGACAGAGACAGAACTATTTGTTGAAAATACAAAGAAAAATGAATTGGCCCCTTAAATGATTTTATATTCTATCAAAGGATGAAACTAAATACAAGAAAGATGTCTGAGACTCATAAAAATAATGTCATTTGTTCAATGTCACAGTAAAGTCTGAGCTGGGATTTGAGATCCAACTTTTCCTGACCCTAATATTTTATCTGCAGCTTGTAATAATTTGGTTTAAGAATTAACACCAAGGGGACAGCTACGTGGTGCAGTAGATAGAGCACCATCCCTGAAGTCAGGAGGACCTGAGTTCAAATCTGCCCTCGAACACTTAACACTTCCTAGATGTGTGATCTTGGGCAAGTCACTTAACCCCAATTGCCTCAGGGGGAAAAAAAGAAAAGAAAAAGTAAAGAATTAACACCAAGAAAGCAAAAGTTCTCCAGAGTCAGTATTGTATCATTCATACAAAGAATCATGAATTATAGTAGTTGGGAAAAAATTTTATGTTATGGATAAGTTTACTTTCCTTGGTACTACATTTTCCAAGGAGGTACACATAGAAGATGAGGTTGATACATACAATGGCAGAGATAGCTCAGTGTTTGTAGGGATCTGAAGGAAAGTATAGGAGAGGAGACATATTAGATTGCTGACCTCACTGTTATATGTTTGTGAAACTTAAATAGTCTATCAGTACCATGCTAGGAAACCACTTAAATTGACTTCAGAGGATTCTGAAAATCACTTAGTACAAAAAGGTAGTGAACATTGAGGTCCTTTCTCAAGTCAAACTGCCAAACATTCAAACTCTACTGCAAAGAATACAATCCCATTGGGTTGGTCACATTGACAGAAGTTAGTTAAACATATATTTGTCTAAAAGATTTTGACAAAAAACTCACACAAGATAAGAAGAGTTCATGTGGACTCAGAAGAAGCAATATGAAGACATTCTCAAGACCTCTTTGAAAAACTTTGGAATACAATGTGAATCATGGGAGAAACTGAAACAGGATCACCCAGCAGTTTGCCCATATGAAAGAAGGCACTGTGTATTCCATGAGCAAATCATAATTGCAGTAGCTCAAAAGAACATTCAGATAAACAAATTTAAGGACATTTCCATTATAAATGTTTATATGAATGATTTGTGGCTGACTTGTGGGAGAGTCTTCCAAGTTCATGTTGGCCCAGTCATCCACAGTTGGACAAACTGTATCTTGAGCCCAACATAATGATGCCATTTTGGTGTTCTTTGAGATGAAGGACAACAACAAATCAGCCAACATTTATCTACAAGGCAGTCTCCTTTATCAACCATGCATTTATATCAACCATATATTTATATTTAGGTACAATGTATTTTGTGGTTGTTACAGTGTCAGTAGTCTTGCTGTGGCAGGGAAATAGTCAGACACAATTTCAGATACAAACTTAGTGACTTAGCTATTCATCATAAATGTCTAATTCTCAGTTGCTATTTTAAGAATAGTCAGTATTATCTTCATACAGCAAGTTCAAAAGACAAGTCAATTTCTTTTGTTTGTAATTCAGTATTTACTGAAAATCAAAATAAACATTTCACCATCCAGAATCAATCAACACACCATTTCCCCAGTTGACTCTGCCCTCTAGATTTTATTATAACTGACAGTATATCTTACTGTTATAAAGAACAATCCCATATTGTTTCATTTCATTCTTCTTATCATTGTACATAACTTCATTTTCCTGCTATTATATATGATATGTTGAGCTTGTCTAAGCCTGCTATACCTTTCATTCGATAATTGTTTCCTGAATTGCATGTAAATAGCAATAGCAAGGTCCAGCTGTCTTGGTTTCAGGAAAAATTGAGTTCCACTCTCCTCAAAGTCCCTGCCATTGACACTACTTCTGTGTTAATAGATTATTCATATCACTTCTAACTCTGATAACTTCCTGGGACTTAGCTACAAAGACTAGTAAAATTAATTTAGTGTCCATTATTCCACTAATCATTTATAAACTGTGACATGTTTTGTTGGAGGCAAGTACTACATTGGACTTCCCATGTTGACAATATTATAAATCCTTCAAGTATTTGCACATTTATTAAATTCCAGGCATTGTGTTAGACATAGAGGGGCTAACAGAGATGAAGAAGATGGAAACTGTCCCCTAAAAGTATGTAGCAGAACCTCTAAGATAAGCAAGTACTTTACTTCACATTATTTCAAGGCCAGATGTCCCAATGGCACAAAAGAGGTTATAAAGTGCTACATGGAAATTGTTGAATCTGTTCATCTGGAATATTTTAAACGATTAGTTCTAGGGCAACATTTTCTGGGATAACATTGTCAAGGTGGAAAGCATATAGATGAAGGTCACCAATATGATGAAAGAATATAAGGTTTAGGATGATGTTTAGACCATGAAGGAGACTTAAAAGGACCTTAACAGGTGACTTCTGCTCATTAATGATCTGACACATAGCTGGGGAACTAGGTTTATCGTACATAGTCCTCTAGGGCAAACCCAAGCAGAAGAGATAGAACCTACAAAGAAGCAAATTAAGCCTTGATATCAGGCAAAAAAAATAACAAAATAAAGAAACAAAAACCTAAAGACAGTGTGGCTTCCCTTGAAAATAATTGTATTTTCACTATCATGGAGGTCCTCAAGAAAGGTTAAGTGACCACTTGATGAGTATGACATGAAAAGATTTCATGCTTATTTTGTGGGTTTTCCCAAAGTGACTTCTGAAGTTCATTTTGATCTTGAGATTCTGTAATTCTTATATTGAGGTGTAGGAGTATCTAAGAAGATATAATGTAGATATTTGAGCTGGACTGGAAAAATAGAATTGTGAGAGGAAACAAACAGCAAAAATAGAGCAAGAAAGAGTGAACAAAATATTACAGGAAGCTAGGTGGTTCAATGAATAAAGACCTAGATCTAGAATATAAAAAGGGTTTTGAGTTTAGATTCTTTCCAGTTTTGTGACACTGGACACATTTCCTCAGTTTCCTCTCTGATTAAATAAAGAAAATAAAAGCAACTATCTCCCAAGGTTATTGTGAGAATATAATGAAGTACTTGTAAAGTATATCACAGACATTAAAACTATAGAAATGCTAGTGTTATTATTGTTGTTACAAAACTATATGATAGAATTTCATTAACTAAGGTTGAGAAGTGGGAAAATCCTGTTCAGGTTCATAATCATCATTGTCCCAATTTACTAGAGCAAAAGGTATCAATTGGGGAAGATAAAAATGGGAAGATAATATTGGAATCTGGTCATGAAAGGAATTGAATACTAAATTAAATAACTCAATTATTATTTTTTTGATAATTAAAAAAATTCTGTTTCGGAGTTAGGGATGGATGAACCAGAGCAAATCAGTACATAGAAGCTACATATAAAGTAGGTATATGGTAATCTCAGAGACAATGATATATTTATCATAAAAATTATCAACATAGTAATAGTAAATATGAAAGAAGATTTATTAGCAGGATGTCTTGAAGGAGTGGGGCTACTTGAGGTACATGACTATTTAGAAGGACAATATTCTTGATAAGAGGTAATGGGGGCCCAAACTCAGGGGGGTGGCAATGGGAACTGAAAGGAGTGAGGGAAGAAACAAAAGGCCTTTCATTGGCTGCACTCTAACATTTCTGTTCATTGCCAACGCACTTCCCCAAATGTGAACGGAGTTGCTAAATGCTAGTGAGTGGGCTGGGATTATTAGTAAATGAAGTGTCATCTTTATTAATGTCCTGGCACCATTCACCATAAGTTTAATCATGTAACGATCTCAGTAACAAGCTGTATTTGCCACTCCAGAGGGTCAGCCACATTGGCATATTTAAGAGAATAATCCTACTGAATTGAAAGTCAAATAGTAGAGCTTCCCACTCTAACATTAACTTTCTGGAGGTCAAAGCTAGAGACTCTCCATAAAGAAATATGTGTGTTTCTAACAGCAGAGAGTCTGTACAATGTACAGAATGGTATCCAAAATGTATAGGATGCTATCGAAAATGTCCAGGGTAGAGTTTTGCTAATAAAGTCACCAAATTCAAGTGAGCTGCATTTTTTGATGTCAAAGGTTGTCTGTCTCTTAACTAGAGTTAAAAAGTTTTTCTAAGGGCTACGCATTGTATTGCATTTTTTTCAGATGATTATAAATGTTTATGTATGTGTACATATATGGACATATAGACATATGTATAAATATATGTACATGTATATGTGTATGTATTTCTGACTGAAAAATAAAATCCAACATTCTAGAGGTAAGAAAGTCATTTTTCTTATTTAAGAATAATTTCTTAAGAATCAAAACAGCAATCATGGGAATGACAACAAAAAGTCTTCATCATTTCAAGATTAGGTGAGTATTGGGTTAGTCAACAGATATTGGGAAATTAATTCAATAACAGCCACTCCACTTGAAAGTGATTAACAAGATCACTGAGCTCAGTCAAGATCATTCAGTAATTCTATAAACCAATAGCTGGTTTTTGACAAAATTTATCCATGACACTACTGTTGAAATCACAATTCTGGGCCATACTGACTGGTCACAGAGACATGACATATTATTAAATGACTTGGAACAAGAAGGAGAAAATTCAGTTCTTTCTTGTTTCATCATCACCAGATCATAGTAGTTTTGCCATAGTGTGTTAATACTTTCTCAATGTGTACATTCTTAGCCTGCTTGGTACTACTGTGTCAACCCAATACAGGCAGATGAGCTGTGAGCAGCTGACAAAAAACACATTTCTGTCTCATCATGTACTCGTATGTATTCTGTCTATCCTGTAATGGATGTTCCTTGCTTGGTCCTTCAAAATTGATGTTAACATAATTCACTTAATATAAATTTATGTTTCTATAAAAAAAGCTGCTATTGAATTTCAAGGATCACCTGTGGATGCCTTGGCAAATTATTTCATTGGAACATCCCAGTCCTTGACCTAGAGTAAGCAATTTTAGGCTAGGTAGTTATGGTTTGTTTCATTTTCTACTTCTCATAGAAGAACTTGTATTTATCAATAAAAGGGAATATATATATATATATATGAATTTATATATATATATATATATATATATATGAGCACACATGTGTGTATGTGTGTATATGTATTATATATATCATTAGAGACAATATTTTATATTTTCATAAATTATTCTAATAGCTTTCTATCTAACAGCACTTATTTGAAACCTCGCCTTAAATATACATTGGCTGGTCATCCTTAGTGATACACTTAAACTTTCAGTGGCCTAAGCAACTTTGTAATACTATAAATTGGATAACAGTTGACAATCTGAATTGACAAAGGGAATTTCCTTTTTGGGCTTTTTCTCTACCAGAACAATCAAGACAAAATTTGAAAGAATCTGTAATCTCCTAAATATGGGTGTATTCTTCAAAAGATGTCACATACATAAATCCATTCTTGTCCATTTTATGTAACTCTAGTCCAAAAATAAATTTATGTGAGAAAACCCACTATACTTTCTCAAGCTGCATCTCCAAAATTTAACACTCCTAGTTCAGGTATCATTAGTTCTCATCTGGGCCATGGCTTTACCCTGCTCCTTGATCTTTTCCCATCATGAGTTTTCTCTCTCCCCTCCCTCCTTACACATCTGTGAAGTTGATATTCCTAATGCCCAGATGTGACCATGTCACACCTGTGGTGAGAAGCTTCAGGGACTATTGTCTCTAGGATAAAACATAAGCTCCACTTCCTAGTATTTAAAGCCTTTGATGAACTGAAGCAAACCTCTGTTTCCAGGCTGATTGCATATTATTTCTTTTCATGAATTCTGAATTCTTTTCAAATTGCTTTGCTTTATATTCTCCAAACATTTAATTCCATCTCCCATCCTCATGTCTTTGCATTTCTTCTCCTCCGGACCAATTTTTTTTTATTTTGTTTTTTACTTCATTTGCCTCTTGAAATAAGTTCACGTATTAGATCATTCCTTGTCCCTGCAAGTGTCCACACCATCACCAAAACTACTTTCTAATATTTTGCACAGACTTTATATTTAATTATCTGTGTGTACAAAGCCCATCTAATAGAAAGTAAGTTTCTTAAAGGTAGGGAAAGTTTCACTTTTCATTTTTACATTACTATACCTAGCTGTACAAAGTGCTTTTTGACAGAAGAGAAACACTTTTGTCTTTTTCATCATCATTTGTGAAGGGAACAAGTTGACTACAGAATTTATTTATTAACATTGTTTTGTATCCTAGATGATTTTGGCAGTTTAATGAAGCTCACATACCTTTTTTTTTCCCACAAGTGACTTAATGTAGTTACAGGAACATATTGGAATTATTAAAAAAATAAAGGGGGGGACCTCTGAGACAAATGAGTTAAAATCATACCAACCCACATTCTTGGTAACTTATAATCTTTATAGGAATACCTCAAGTAATTGCAATAGAAAATCCACTTTGATTTAATGGCAATTTCACTTTAAGTGAGTCATAGTACAAGGGTTGGAATCTTTTATTATTTTTCTTCTTGGACAAGTAAGTGTTTTAGTGTGTAGAAAACCTCCATTTGTAGTTAAAAAGGTCCACAGTTCAATCCTACTTCAGACATTTATTGGTTGTGGAACTCTGAACAAGTCATTTAACCTCATTCAGCCTGTTTCTTCATTGTTCATATGTGCATAATTATAGTACCTATTTCACAGAGTTGCTGTAAAAATCACGTGGGATAATATATATTCATTGCTTTGTAAACCTCAAAAAACTTTCCCATTCTTATCATCATTATCATTGTATCTCATTTCCTATTTAGAAGAGTATTTTCTTGGATTTTCAAGGAATAGACTCAACCACCATGGGAACTAAAAATCTCACCAAAAATGCAACATCTGTTCATCAAATATTTCAGAGAAGTCTACAATTTTGCATAAGACTTAAGTCTCAAAGCTCCTCCTCATGAAGTTTACAGTTCAGTATGGGAAAATATACAAGGATCTTATGAAATGCTTATTTATCGTTTAGCCCAATAAAGCCATCGACTTCAGCAAAGAATTCTTAATAACTGACTTCCAGGAGCCAGATTTTTTTTCCTGCCTTTTTCTACCCATATGGTTGGCTTGGTGGAATTGATTGCAAGGGTCAGGAATGCTGCTGACATCTCTCATCTTCAGTGTGTTCTAGTTGTTTTCACCTTTGTTGTCAAGGGAGAAGATTGTGGCCTTTCTTGCTTAGCAAGGATCCTAGAATTAATCACAGTCAGGATACAGCACAGATGCCAAGCTACTAAGCAAAGGGAGTAATGGGGAGTCAAAGTCAGGCTAACAGGCCAAGGCTGGAAACAGACCATGGGATTTGGGAAAACAGCAGTGATAAGCTGGAAGGGGGTCAGTGTCATATGGGCCCAGCTGGGATCAGAAGCACAGAAGGTAAAGGTCAGAAGGGACCAGAAAGATGCAGAGGTTCATGCTTAGCTCTTGGAATAAGATGAGGATAGACAAATATAAAACTTGACTGCAGAGGTAGTGATAGAAGGTCAGGGTGGTGGGGCAAAGCTTATCACACAGAATTGGCAACATCTGGTAGTGTCATCCATTCTATTCGGACATACAGATTAACAGCTTTTCTTCCCATCATCTCATATCTTACTGGCTGGTAATATTTAGACAGCAGCATCCTATTAAACATATAAATACTCATGAATGCTTTAAAATATCAGAAAATAGGGGGCATCTAGTTGGTGTAGTGGATAGAGCACCAGACCTGAAGTCAGGAGGACCTGAGTTCAATTCTGACCTCAGACACTTAACATTTCCTGGCTGTGTGACCCTGGGCAAGTCACTTAACCGCAATTTCCTCAGGGGGAAAAATATCAGAAAATATAGTTGGCAAATGCAATTAACCACAGACCTTGTCACTTAGGGTGGGGTGGTAGAAAATAAATCTAAATGATGAGTAAGCTTTTTCTTCCCTATAGAACAATAATTTCCTTAAATTTTATAATTATATTTTATAGGTTACAGTTTTTCATCAGTAATAATTTGAAGTATTATTTTCTTATAATCTATAATTACAATATAGCATTATGAAATGAGAAAAGCAGATTTAAGGATGGAAGAAAATTTAGGGCTCATGTAGTTAAATCCCTTCCCTCATTCTACTGGTGAGAGAATTGAGAACTAAAAAGTTGAAATTATCAATCATAAAGATAATCTGGGGTAAAATCAGGTTTTGAACCTAGGTCTTATTAAGGATTTCAAAATACATTACAATCATAATCTCATTAGAACTTCATAGAAACCATGTGAGGAAGGTATTTTAGCTTGACTTTAGAGATATTGCAACTCAGGACCCAAAAGATATTAGTGGATCAATAGAGTTAGTATTAAAAAGCAAGATTTTAGTCTGGATTTTCCTAATTCCGGAGTCAATGAAATAATAACAAAACCACAGACCAGGTACTTCATCCATTCACATATCAAACCATATATCACAGGAACTTTATGAAGTTTTTTTTCCCCCCCAAGTTATATTGCACTTAATTTCTAGGATCCCTATATATTTTGTTAAACAAAGGAGAGTTTCTGTACTTTAATATCCTTACTTTAACCAATTTAAAAATCTCTCTTGAATGTATCTAATCATTAAATAACATAGCCTTCATTAATCTTTCAATATACCTCCCATATAAATCTGAATTGAATATAAGAATAAGTGCAATAATCATCAATGCATGTATTATTGGGAACCTATTCTTAGGAAAACAGAAAATCAGATGCAATTCCTCTCTTTCCTTGCTCTAAATTGTACAGGACAATGAAACAAGCAGGCATATTACCAAATGTTTATTATTGGCAATCCTATTACAAATGAATTTTAATAGATAAGGAAAATTAGAACAGAATTTGCTATGGTAGTTGGTAACACTTGATGTCTTTAAGTTAATATTCACCACCAATAGAGGAGCAGTATTTTTTAAATAAAAACTTTTTTATTTTCAAAATATATGCAAAGATAATTTTTAGCATTATCCCTTGAAAAATCTTTTGTTCCATATTTTTCTCCCTTCCCTCTACTCCCTGCCCTAGACAGCAAATAATCCAAAAAAATGTTGAATTCTTCTATGTTTATTTCCACAATTATCATGCTGTACAAGACCAATCAAATCAAAAAGGAGGGGATGGGAAAGAAAACAAAAAGCAAACAAAATACCACCAAAAAAGTGAAAATACTGTATTGTGATCCACATTCAGTTCCCAAAGTCTAGATCAATTTTAGATTAAGAAAAATCTAAGATGGAGAGGATTCTTGAAAGAGGATAAATTTCAAGTTCTCCCTATTTCTCCCCCCCCCCCTCCAAATAGAACAAATTTGCTCCTCAAGGCAAATATAAGAGTAGTGAAAAATCAGGAAGATTTAGGGTAGAACAGGAGTCTTCCAGATATATCCCAAGATTAGAAGTAAGACCTGGGGCTGGGATTAATCCATGTGAAGTATAAACACCTCCAGGCTAACTCTACAGAAATACCAAGTAGAGAACCCTCAAGGCAAGCTGGTTTTAAGTGGAGCTTCAACTGGAACCAGAGAGACTTTCACCTCCTAGACTGCTTGTGGAATCAGGGTCTTAGTCTGGGAAGACTGAGGGAAGCTCAGCTGATTAGGAACACCAGGCCCAGCTGTGCTGCTGACATAGGAGAAGGATCCAACATCCATTGAGTGCAGAGGCAAGGGGGCAGGAACACTATTGATGGTGGGCTCTTGATGGAGGGTGGAGCTTTTGGTTTGGGGTTCCTGGTCAGAGGGAAGAGATATGAGAAGCTCTGAGAAGCCAGAGACACCATCCCTCCCATCCCAGAATTGGAGGTACTTAGATTAATACCTCTTATTTAAAAAAAAAGCTACCAAAAAAGAAAGAATCTCAATTTGGAAACATAGAAACATTGTATGGGAACAGGGAGGACCAGGGTTCATCTTCAGAGGAAGTCTCTGAAGTTACAAAAAAAAAAAAAAAAGTCTACTCCAAAGAGTAATGTGAAATGGTTCCCAGAGAGAATTTATTGAAGAACTCAAAAGAATTTAGAAGTGAAATGAGAGACACTGAGGAAAAACTAAAAATAAATAAACAGCAAATAAATACCTAACCTATCCAGAAAAACAAGATTATGAAAAAAATTAACCAATTAGAAAAGGAGATACAGAATCTGAAAGATGAAAATAATTCTTTAAAAATTAGAATTGGTCGATGGGAAGCCAGTAAATAAGAGAGCAAGAAATAATAAAACAAATGATAAATAATGAAAAATAGAATACAATGTGAAACATGTTATAAAAAATGACAGATTTGGAGAACAATTCAAGAAGAGAAAATAGAAAAATAATTGGACTTCCTGACAATTACGACCAAAAAAAAAAAAAAAGGATCTTAACACAATAATGCAAGAAGAGTCTAATTATATGTCAGTTTGTGTACTTATATATATTTTGTGTGAGACATATATATTGTGTATGTGCATGTGTGTGTGTTTGTGTGTGTACAATGAAGGATAAAGAACCCTTCAAAATCCATAAAGAAAAAAGAAGAGAGGGATGAGTGGAAAGGGAAGGGTGAAGGAAAAAGACAAGGGAAGGATCCATGGGTTGGGGAAGGTTAAGTAATAGGAAGGCAAGTTAGGAGCAAAAGTAATAAAGTGTCAACAGGGATATGAAAGAAATGTGTGTGTACATGTATGTGGGGGGGAAACGTGTATGTGTGTGTATGTATATGTTTACATATGTAAATGTATCCTTTCTTAACTATAGCCTGCTTGGAGTTGATGGGGGGGGGGAGTGAAAGGGAAAAAAGAATAAATTTTAAAAGTGCACAGCAGAGAACAAAAGAACAATTTACAAGTAAGAAAAGATGGACACTTTTGAATATAATTTCATATGTAAAAATATAATTTATATATATGATTTCTTAAGTTGTTATTTGTTGTTATATATTTTGAATCTTTCCTAATGTTCTGCTGGGCACATGGCGATGTTCTCTTTTGTTTTATTTCATTTTGTTTTGTATTCCTTTTCTGTTGCTCTTTTTTCTTGTTTTGTTTCTTTAAAAAATAAATTTGGTGAGGGGGAAGAAAAACCAGAGATTGTCTTGTCTCTGACATATAGGGTCTATGTGTCCATAGACAAGTCACCCAAATCCTAAATGATCCAAGAACTTCCCCAAGGCTATGCCAGAGAGAAATCAAATCTCTGAATTTTTGTAGAGAAGTTCACATTGGAAGTTTCCTAATATAAACAAAATCAGAAATATGAACCAAAGTAAACAAATGAAACGTTCACTCCTTAACCTAATCTTCCAGGTTTCCAGTAATGGAGCTTAGTGTAATTTTAAGCTTTAATAGCTTACAGATAGCTTTAATAAGCTTGAATAACTGCATAATCCTGATAAACTGGTCCATGAACCATCATTTCCTGATCAGTGTCCATGCTTTGCACCCTCTAGGACTTTGCTTAAACTATTTCTTGTCCCTCATTTATTTCACGCTCCATTTTGATTCATTGAAATCCATGATGCAAATGCTTTTTAGGCCTAATACAAATGTTATACAGTCTGAATCATATTTACTGACCCACTGAAGAGTTGTTTTCTTATCTTGAATTTAATTTAACCTGCATCTCTCTTATTCCCTTACTATGTCGTATTTGGTAAAAGCATTGTTATTTTGTATGCCATGTTCCTGCATAATATTACAAAGTACCATGTTTTATTAATTTTAGAAGAAACACCCCAGTGATTTTGCAATGTTTTGTATTTAATAGTCACTTCATAAGCATTTATTGACTTGAAATGAACCATTCAGAAAAAATAAAAACTTGTAAAAGAAATGCTTGTATATGTTTTTAACAAAATTATTATGACCACTATAAAATACATTCGATTCTTTCCCATGCCTCATTAATATTTTTCCAACTTGCTTTGTCAGTTGATTCCCTTTATATACAATGGCCTCAATTTTAGCTAAGCTTTTGCTAGTGCGCAGCAATATCATTTTCAGGCAATCTATCAATTTCAAATCTATCGTTTCAAAAAACTACTCTGTTCCAGACACTATCCTAGTTTCAGTGGAAACAAATAAATCTTTAAAGAGCTTACATTCTCTTGCTGAAAATAATATGTACAAATAGAAATGTAACAGTGTCTAAGATTTTTATTGGAAAAAGGAGCTAATCCTTCTTGGGATACACCTCAACTTTATGTGGGGAGGGAAACATTCCCCAATTCATCCCTTTAAGCCATTGCTGAAGCTATTATTTTAAATGACTTAAACTTTCTATCTGCTTTTCACTTCAGGAATGAAAGATGCTCTTAGACCTTGCAAATAATGAATGATAAGAACATGTTTTTTAAATTGGCAAAGGAAATTTCTTCCAATTTCTACTAATCAAAACTTTCATGTAAAGCCACTCTGTATCTCAATTATAAGGCTATCATTAGGTCTGGATTCAAAGGCTTGTTTATTTGCTTGATTTTATTCATTTGGAAAAATGGTGATACATAAAGTGATGTATAGTTTATCTTTAGAATCACAAACTGGGACAGATCCTCACAATGTATTTCTTTCTATGTTTTTGTCACTGTACCTCAAGACAGACAAATTCATATGTACGTAAATGTATGTGTGACTATATTCATATATTTGTATATTGTACATACATATTGCATTTGTATACATGCATGTACATGTGCATGCTTCTTCTCGAAGAAGAGAATATGTGCGTATGTATATTAACACATGCATGCTTACCCACATGTAAATTAAACTATTATTAAGGATCATAGTGTCAGAGTTAAATAGAAATAGGGGCTACCAAACTATATAAGAGAGCCTTAAGGCTGTATATTGACTTAGAAAACCACGTATTAATATCTATATTCTATTTTGTTTTATTAATTGTGTTATGTCACAATTATATTTTAATTTGATTTTTGCTGTTCCAGGGAGTGTTGGCCCTATGTTTGATATCATTTCTTTAGATTAAGCTAGTATTCAGTATTAATTAAACAGAAATATAAATGTTCATTTAAAGACAGATCCTGGGCTTAATATACTTGGGAAACTCATTATCTTATATCAGTTTTTTTAATGGAAATTTCAACAATTCAATGGGTAGAGGTGAGGATGACATTGGCCAGGTCTAGTGACCTCTATATTTGATTCATAACTTCTTTCTTGGTTTCCTACCCCTTGTTTCTTTTCCTAATAGCCCTTGACAATTTGTGTCCTGCTCCCAATTCACTTCTTACTTTTCACAAGATTCCAGTTTGCTCTTTTGTTTTTAATAAGAGAAGATACAAACCTTTTCAAATTCATCCAGTCTCATTAATTCAAGTCCTGACATACAGAAGCATTAGAAACGTTAATCAGTCAACAGAATCTGGTCTCCAATAACTGCTACATGAGCAAATACAAAATATTCACAAATTTGTTAAAAGAGAATTTCCAAGAAGGGATGTATTACCACATATGGGGACAGAAATAGATTAGGAAAGTGTTCATATAGGTGTCATTTTTTGAGATGAGCTTTGGAACCAGCAAGGTAGGTAGGCACATAGATAGATTGAGCGATAGAAAAACTGATAGATAGATAGATTGACAGACAGACTGACTGATAGATGATAGATAGAAAGACAGACAGATCAAAATGAGGAGAGATTGCTTCTGTGTATTTAGGGAAATCTTGTACAAAAGCTTAAAGAAAAGAAATAAAATATGTATGATAAATAGCAAATAGGCCATTTTAGTGAAAATAGAGAATTTGTGAAGGGGAGGGCTAGGTCATAGGCCTGAAAAGGTAGGTGGGAAACAATTTGGGAAGAGTTTCAGGTACCAGGTGAAAAATTTAGTATTTTAACCTACAAGCAATAATGAATAGAACAGTCTCACTTGTATGTTAATAGAATCAGATGGTAAATTATACATAGCATAGTTGGGAATGGGGAAAGGCCTAAGTTAGCAGAACCAGTAAGGAACTTGTGAGATGTGAGAGATGGATGGTCTGAATTAGGGTCATGCTCATGTCAAGAGAAAGACAGGGAAAGATAAAAATGTTATAAGAAGTAGAACTTAATGTGCACAAATGTTTGTGGCAGTCCTTTTTGTAGTGGCTAGAAACTGGAAACTGAATGGATGTCCATCAGTTGGAGAATGGCTAAATAAATTGTGGTATATGAATATTATGGAATATTATTGTTCTGTAAGAAATGACCAACAGGAAGATTTCAGAAAGGCCTGGAGAGACTTACACGAACTGATGCTGAGTGAAATGAGCAGGACCAGGAGATCATTATATACTTCAACAACAATACTATATGATGACCAGCTCTGATGGACCTGGCCATCCTCACCAATGAGATCAACCAAATCATTTCCAATGGAGCAGTAATGAACTGAACCAGCTACGCCCAGAGAAAGAACTCTGGGTGATGACTAAAAAACCATTACATTGAATTCCCAATCCCTATATTTATGCACACCTGCATTTTTGATTTCCTTCACAAGCTAATTGTACAATATTTCAGAGTCTGATTCTTTTTGTACAGCAAAATAACGTTTTGGTCATATATACTTATTGTGTATCTAATTTATATTTTAATATATTTAACATCTACTGGTCATCCTGCCCTCTAGGGAAGGGGGTGGGGTGTAAGAGGTGAAAAATTGGAACAAGAGGTTTGGCAATTGTTAATGCTGTAAAGTTACCCATACATATAACCTGTAAATAAAAGGCTATTAAATAAAAAAAAAAGTAGAACTTAAAAAAAAAGACTAGACCACTGATTAAATATTAAAAGTGAAGGAATAACAAAGAATTTAGAATGGGTATAAGAGCACCATGGGCAGGGGGATCTATGGATAGGAGGTACCAGTCTAAAGTTAGAAGGATCTGAGTTCAAATTCAGCCTCAGATGCTTAAAAATACACCCAGATAAGTAACCATGGACAAATCATTTAATCTCATTTGCCTCACATATTTAACCAATGTCAGATTTGTTACTGTCTTGGAGATGAAGAAAGAAGGGGTTGAAGGGAGAACAGTTTGAAATATGAGTCTTATAGGGTTGAGTGTTGAAGGCTGTCTTTGCATATATTGGAAAACAAAATATTATCGAAAATTTAAAAACCCTTATTTTCTTCAGTTTCTTTATCTGTAAAATGAGCTTGAGATGGAAATGGCAAACAACTTCAGTAACTTTGCCAAGAAAATCCCAAATGGGTTCATAGAGAGTTGGAAATGACTGAAGCAAGTAAATAACTAGAACAATAAAATTATCAATTTGGTCCAATTAGATAGATGAAAATGCTCTTGAAGAAAAGTAAATTAAGAAGAAATATGACTTGCAGTGAGAGGAATGAGTTCTGTTTTGGACAATTCAAAAATCAAAAATTTATTATACATTAGGTCTAGTTAGCCAATTAAAAATGTATTATAAGACTGGAGTTTAGGTTGGACATTAGACCTTTATATTTAAGTTTTGAAATGATCTATATAGAGATGGTAATTAAAGTCTTGGAAGTTTCTGAGATCATAGCATCATAGATTTAGAATTATAATGCATCAAACCCCAATATTTTACAACTGAGAAAACTCAGGCACAGAGAAATTAAGTGACTTGCCCACAGATCTATAGCTAGCAAATAGCTTTGCATTACACCTGAATTCATACCTTTCGCAATCCAAATGCAAGAATTAAATATTGGTAATGAAAACATGGGAGAGATCTCAGAATAGTTTTGGGTGCAATATATAAATGGGGAAAAGTCATAGATTATGATTCAGATAAATAAACAGAAGAGTAGCCTAACATGTAGGAAATAGATGAAGTTAAAAAGAAATCAGAAAAGTCTACTGGGCAGAATGAGTAGTAAAATCCATTATTTTCTCCTAGTTATAAATGTTTTCTTGCTATGATCAGGCACTCTGTTATTACTCACTGGTTTTCTCTTCTTTTGAAGAGTTCAAAAATGATTTTTATTATTTTAAAATTTATTTAATGCACATTGCTTTATGAATAATGTTGAGAGAGAAAAATCAGAACAAAAGGGAAACACCATGAGAGAGGAAAAACAACAGAGAAACAAAGTGAATATTTCATGTATTGATTTACATTCAATATCAATCTCCATATTTTTTTTCTGGATACAGATGGTATTTTCTATCCAAAGTCTCTTGGGATTACCTTGTAGCACTGAACCAGTGAGAGGAACCAAGTCTTTCATAGTTGATCATTGCCCATTCTTCTTGTTATTGAGTACAATGTATTCCTGGTGTTGCTTATTTCACTCAGTATCAGTTCATGTAAAACTTTCCAGGCCTTTCTACAATCACCTAGATTTATCATTTTTATAAACCAATAACATTTCATGACCTTCACATACCACAACTCATTCAGCCATTCCCCAACTGAGGGGTATGCAATCATTTTCCAATTCTTTGCTATTACAAAAAGAGTCACCACAAACATATTTATACACCCGAGTCCTTTTTTGTCACTGTTTCTCTTTTTTTCATTTTTGTTCCTCTGTTTTGAATTTTAGCATCCTTGTAATGTCTTTGCCTAGTCTGAGAAAGGTCAGATCAAGATTAAGACTTTTTGTCCACTCCACCATTTATTTATCAGTAAAAAAAGAACTGTCAAATTGAGAGGAGGAAATATTGTTGGCCATTTATCTTCTCCCTGTATACTCCACTGAGCCAACCCGAGTGAGTGAGTTCTCTTTATTGATTTTTTTAGTTGTTGCTTTTAATGATTTTAGCAGTAGGTCTTCCAGTTGGGATACTTGAAACAACTAGTTCCTTGACAGTTAGCAATAACAGACAGTGAGTTGTACTCTTATATTATAGCATTTCAGAGAATCTCTCCATGGAGGGAATTTTAGAGCATAATAGACTTTGCGGAATCTTGAGTGCTAAAAAATTGGTACTGAAGTTAGTTCAGATGTTGTTGACAGTATGAGACTTCAGTGATCATTTACTGTTCTTGTGGAATGAAATTCATTGGGAAACATGTTACTTATCCCCTATGTTCTAGGCAAGACACAGAATAGTATAGTTAATAGAAGACCATCTTTGTATTCAAGAAGATCCAGACTCTGGATAAATCATTTAACATCTCAGTACCTGTATCTCTATATCTGTAAAGGAAATTCCTCACAGAATGTCACACACACCAGTGGGGGTAAAAGTAGGAAGGAAATGATCATTTATGTATCTACTATATTGTTTATAGTATCTACAAAGTATTAGGCCCTGTGCTATGTACCATTTTTTTCCCAAATAATATCTCATTTGATTTTTAAATAAACCTAAGAGGTACATGTTATGATTATTCCCATTTTACAGTTGAGAAGCAAATATGTATCAAGTGACTTGCTCAGGGCCAAACAACTGGTGGGTGTCTTAGGCTAGATTTGAACTCAGAACTTCCTGAACCGAGGCCAGCATTCTGTCCACTATGCTACCAACTGATTCAAGAAAATCACTGATACAGTCTAATAATATGAATAACAATACTGATGCTACTACTAATGATAGAAATTATAAAATGTTACAAGCACTATGCTAAGGAGTAGAGGAAGAAAGACGAAAATGAAATAGTTTTTTTACCTAGTGTATTAATGCTTAGCTATTTTATGTATGCTTCACTTTATGGACATTTATTGATCACTAACAAATTTAATTTATTATATTATTTATTATTATATATTATTACATATAATATATAATACAATTATTATATTATATATATTAACAAATTAAAATTATTTTATTATTTACTAAAACTTCACAATATGCAAACTTACTTTATGGCTTTTAATGGATCCTTACCCTGTAAAGAAAATGTGTATATAAGTATGTTTGTATTGTACATTGTACATATTGTACATATATTGTATATATCAAAATATGTATTGAAAAACATGTTAATTTATCCTCTGTGTTCCAGACAAGAGGCCAAATAGTATAAGGGAGTAGACAGAATTTATAGAATGAAATTTAAAGGGGGAAAAAAAAGTTTAAACCAGTTTATACTTTGTCTCTCACCCATTTTTTTTTACCCTTTTTCACACTATCTCTTTTCAATTACTCAATGTTTAAGCCACCTGGATTAAAATAGATTACTTCCTTTTTCCATTCTTCAATGAAAACACTTGAATTCTCTTTCTAACACTTGAATTCACACAAGTGGTTATCTATATGTATGTATATATATATATACATAAAATGCAGCCCAATTTATCAAGCATCTATTAAGTGCCTACAATTTGTAAGTCAGAATATCGGTGACTTGGGAAAGGGAGAGAGATAATATAAAAAAGGAAATGTCTTCAGAAGTGTATGTTATTTGGGGAAAACTACAAATAAACACATTTGCTTATAGATGATCTTTTGAGGGAGGGGAAGGCATTAATACTTAGAAGGATCAGGAGAACAGTCCCATATAAGGTAGAACATGAACTGAGTCTTGATAGAAGCTAAGAAATCTAAGAGGTGGATTTGAAGTGGTCCATTTGAAGAATGTGGGAAAGTGCAAAGCAGGACAAAGTGAAGTGTTCACCTCAAGAGGCAATAAATTCTAGGCAATTCTAAAGCTAGCTAAGTTGGTTTAGAAAATAGAAAGTATGATTGTACAATCCACATTAAACTAGAATTGAGATGATTTCAGATTGTGGTCATTAAATGTGAAAAAGAGTTTAGATTGTATCCTAAAGACAGTAGGCTGCTGCAAGATTCTTCAGTCTGACATAAACTTGTTCTTAAGAAAATATTATTTTGGTAGCTATGTTGGATTGAATATTGAATCCAAATATTTTCTGTTTTTTCCAGTATGATAATTATACAGAAAAAAGGAGTCAGAGAAGTCTTTTTCGTCCATTCTCTCATTCTTCTCTGTTCTCCTCTCAGAATTATTATGACTCCTTTCTCCACCATTCTCTAGCAGCATTCTTAAAACTTTTTGTTAGTCATGTGATTCCTTCTACTAATGGGTCAATTTCTCCCAAAGAGATCAAACAAATGGGAAAAAGATGTATCTTTACGAAAAAAAAAATATTTATAGTAGCTCTTTTCTGGTGGCAAAGAATTGGAAATTGAGGGGATATCCGTTAATTAAATAATGGCAACAAGTTGTGGTATATGTTGTGATGGGATTCTATTGTTCTATAAGAAAGAAGGAGCAGGATAGTTCCAAAGAAAACCTGAGAAAACTTATATGAACTGATTCTGAGCAAAGCGAACAGGAGAAGGAATGCTATTTAAAAATGCTCAACTGATAAAGACTTAGCTACTCTGATTAACATAGTATATAATTCCAAACAATCCATGGTGAATTCTTAGTGAAAGATGAGACACCTTCTGAGAGAGAACTGATAAACACAGAATGTGTGTTCAAACATAGTTTACTTTATAAATTTATTATTTTACATTATATTGTTTTATTTTGACATAGATCATATAGAAATATATTTTTATGACCGTACTTTTATAATCATTATCAAAATGCTTGCCTTCTTAAAGAGTGAAAAGGTGTTGGAGGGAGAGAGAGAATTTGAAATTCAACATTTTTTAAATGATTAAATTTTTTATATGTAATTGGGAAATATTTTGAAAAAAAATAAAACAATTTTTAATAATGAAAATACAACTATATAGATATATGGGAACATAAATATGCTCTACCTCAGCTACAGCTTTCAAGAGATTTAACATTTTATATGATATTACTTGAGATTTAAATTTCACCTTCCTTTTTCTTAAATGTGATATCTTGATTTTATCTTTTCTTTAGAAATGATGTTTTCTATTGCAAGTATTCAAGATCACACAGAAACAGTAGAACCAAACAAGTTGGCGCATCACCTCATACTCTAAATGTAAGTTTCTGAGAGTTGTTTTGGCAGTTAAATTGCCTGAGTTCTGGGCACCGAAAATTGATTTGTCAATAACCAAAACTTGGGTAGTGCTTTTTTGTCTGTGGTGTCAGTGAATCTATAATATAATCATTGTAGCTTGGCAAAGACCATCAGGGGGAAAATATGGAAATGTCCTTTGATGTGTCCTTTATAGACAAGTTTATAGATTTTTTTTTAGTGTAGGTCTTTTATTTAAAGTTTGTAGATATTGAAAGAACATTTTTTCTCCTCAATATCATTATCAGATCCATAATGTAAAGCATTCTCTATACATTATTGCAGAACTTAAAATATACCACAACATTTGTATGAAATTATTTTATCTTTATCTCTAGTTTTTTTATCCTATAATATTCCATCTAAAAAGATGTCCATGTCTATTAACGAATATCATAAGCACACATGTATTTGACTTTGTGTAACTGAACTTAGTTTAAAAAAATACTGCCATGAGCACTATTATTTATTTCAAAATATCTACCTGGTCAATAGACCCCTATTAAGCAAAATTTTAAAGCAGTGACTTTGAGACACAACTGAGATAACCTTAGGTCAGTTTTCAAAAGTTGCAGCCAAATATAGTGTTTTGTGTGTGTGTGTGTGTGTGTATCTGTGTACATGTCTGCAAATATATATAAATATATATTATATATATACACATATATGTTCTGATATTTATGGAACAAAACTGACAATCCATGAAGAGATTGATGTTAATGGCATTATATAGAGTAATTTTATTTTTAAAATATTATTTTTGTTGTAAACATTTATGGATTACCATCTATTAGTCTAAAATTTAAGTGCTGTCTTTGAGGAGTGTTTTTGCATTAATTCCTTTGTCTGTCATTCTCTTTCTCTCCCTCTTTCTCTCCGTACACACAAATATTTATATTTACACATTTGTCCATGCATTGTATATATGTATTTACACAATACATATTTCGTATGTATTTAATTTTGTGTTTTTTAAATGTGTAATAATAATCATGAATATGTGTTACTGTGTATATCTATCTTGAAATTTAGTGAAGTATATTGTGAATTCTATGTGCTTAATAATTGTTATCAAATTTAATAACATAAAGAAAAGGTTGGAAATATCTTGCATATATGTGTATATACACAGACATATATGCATGTACAGTAAAGTATACATATGTCCTGCATCTGTATACTTACAAGTATATGCAAAAGCTTATCCATATACATGTGTAGTCAGAAAAGAAGATAGATGATGGATTAATAGATAGAAAGAGAGACTAACAGATATACACATATCTGTACACATGGTCTCCAGAAAGGGCAATAAAAAAGAGAAGAGAAAAGGATTGGAAGAGATGAGGACAGGTAAGAAAAAAGGGAAGGGAAGGATTAAAATACATGGGATTTTTATTAATGTACATAAGTACATAAATTCATGTCCGCATACATATGCAAGTATTTGAATAGTATTCAAATGAAACCTCAAGCCAGAAGATAAAATATTTATTTTAAAGAACATGTAAAGATAAAAATTTATAACCATATAAGCTAATAAAATGAATGTAAAATATATTACATAATAATTTATATTGCATTACTCCCAACTGCAATTTTGCAAATGTCACCACTGTCTAAGGCAATATAGCTAAAACTACTTACAAAATGCAGTTGTTTTTTGCATATCTCTAGAAAATCATTTTTTACTTTTTTTTATGATTTGATGCAAAAATCTTTTGAAAATTAGGAGAATATAGTACCATATTAAATTGTATTTTAGGATAAATAAATATAAGGCAGCTTTTTATATCCAAATTTCTAAATACATACTTTATCCAATGAAATTATACTAAAAATTTCAAAATTACTACTTTATTAATAAAAAGACTGTATTTCTAAAACAACCAATTATGTTGGTTCAAATTCATGGCTATTTCTAATAAGCTGAAACTGCCTTGTCAAACACTGAGTAGTCCAAGTGTGTGTTTAGATAGAATGGAAATATTTTGAAATGCTCTAATCCCGGTGAATAATTCCAAATCTTTATTCAGAAATGTGAATATACTGAACACAAAATAAAAATGCATTGTTTATGGTTAACAATTACAACAAAACAATTCTATTGATTCTTAATGTGTATTACATAAATATGTGGATGATTAGAGTCTTAATTTACTAAATGACAGAATTTTATATGAAAAGGTTATTTTTGCTTTTAAATTTACCAATTTTACAGTGAATATTAAAATAATATTTTTGCCACATGACTCAGCCACACATTAATTTATTATATAGGGCCTGCTTTCTAGCCATTACTTTGAGGGAATGGGGGGAAAGCATGCACATTAGGCATGCTCTGCAACTAGTGTAAAGGCAAGAAAATAAGAGATGAGTGTTTTGAATAAATATACAAATAAACATGAACTTCAAGCTCATTAGAGGGAAGAAAAGTGAGAGTACTATTTTTGATGTATCATAAAGTGCAGAAGTAGGGAGCAATGGAAAGTAATATCTAATAAATCTGGGGAAAATTAGGGACCAATCGCCTTAGTCTTTATATGTTATTGCTATCCCAGGATGGGAACAATGCAGTGAAGATGAGGGGAGGGGTTACTTTAGGGATACTGATATTAGGGATCTCTAAATATCCATACTGAGAAAATGTGCATTTCCCAAAAATTGCTTGCCACAACCTGTCTATACTCTCTTTCTTTCTTAGCCTATAATAATAGCGTACATTTATATATAGCACATCAAATTTTATAAAGTGTTGTCCAACATAACTTCATTTGCTTCACCCAAAAACCGGTATTGAAATCCCTTTCTTCCTTAAAGGCAGTCAGGTGTTACCTCATAAATGATTTCTCCCTTGATCTCATCCCTCTTCCCAGAGGAGAGAAATTTTCCTCATTCCAAATCTTATATCCTTATCTGAAAGCCTATGTGTATATATATATATATATATATATATATATATATATATATATATATAAATTCTGTCTCAGATGTAGTTGTGCAGATGCAGGTATCTCATTGTCCCTGAAGAGAAAACTGTATTTTTCATCAGCATATTTCTACCACCAAGAAGAGTGGACAAAATATAGTGGGACCTTAATAAAGACTTAAAGAATTGAATGGGATCTTTGTGTACCTATTTCATTTCATATTAGTTTCCTGATGAAAATCAAGAGAGATATTAATGTGCAGTGAAATGAATGCTGACCTTGGAGTTATTAGGGCATGAGTCTTAACTCTGGTCCCCTGAAATTTACTGGTGTTGTGATCCTGGGCAAGGTACAATATCCCTGAGCATTAGTTTCCTTATCAGAAAAAATTGGAATTATAATACTTTCCATTCTATCTCAGAAGTTGATGGTATAGATTGAGGGAGATAATATAAGCAATGAATTGGGCAAGCCTTAAAGTATATATAAATGTTTTCTATTATTGATTCAACTTTGAATCAACAGGCATATATACCAGTACATAAATAATATATACCTATTAATGTATCTTCTTATCTTTTTAAAATATTTGCTAAGAGGAAGGGTGGGGATTTACTTGTAAAAGTTTAGTATATTAGCATATATTATATATGCTTAACCATGACATCTGTTACCCCAAAAGATGCTGCAAAGTGGAAATATTAAATCAAAGATGTCCAAGGTACATAATTTTTATATTTCTAAAAGATCAATTTCCATTTAACTGTCAGGTGAGCTAGACTTTTGTTTTTTAAATCACAATATTGATTTTTGTAAGAATGCATTATTAAGTAAAAGTTTCTCTTCATAAGAACCCCGATCTTTTGAAAATTAACACAACAAAGTAGGGGATGTATAGATTTTCATCCTTCCAGCAATTCAGTTTAAAAAGAATGATTGCTATGTTGATCACTGATATAAGGTAATATGACATGGAATTGGTCTAATTTAGCTTATAAAAGAAAAAAATGAGGATATAGAGGCATCATGATATTCACATTTTTGAAAAGTTTTGGTGTCGTGAAAGCACAGGACTTGTTCCATTTGTCCTAGAGGGCAGAAACAGTAGGAAAAGATACAAATGAAAAACAGGAAAATTTAGTCTAGATGGCAGAACAAAAACAATAGAAAAAAATAAAAATTCTTAAAAGCAGAACTGCACAAATGGAGACTGAATATCTAGAAATATAGTTGGTTTCTTCTACTTTTGAGATCTTCAAGACAAGGCAATCCAATTGTTATATATGATATATTATAAATTAATTTCATTTGCCGATTATTTGATGCTGAGAATTTAGAAATACTAAAACTTTCTGAAGTTGATATATAGCATTTCCAGTCCATTTCAGTGGGCTCCATAATCCTACAGTCAGAATTGTTTAATGGTTTTATATAGATACACATACCTTCATTAAAACTCTTCTTCCATGCCGTGTCTTGCCCCAAAAGACAGATTGGATTTTTAAAATTGTTTCCCAAACCCAAAAACCAACTCAAATGGGTGTTCTCTCAGTCCTAGAAAATATATGTGCCATATGATGACTAGCCTTGATAAGTGTGGAGCCATAGCTAGAAATAATTTACTTCTGGGCAGTAGGTATCTTCAGCCAATTCCTTTTAGGATGGGATATAAGCCACCAGCTGCTAAAGGAGCTGAGAAGAAGGAAGGAATAGGCCATCTACAAGCTTTTTGTTTTAATCCTATATTTCCTGATTGCTGAATAACAAGCTTTTTTGTCTCTCTTATGATACAAGATAAAGAACAACTGAATTTAGAATGAGAGCACCTTCATTCAATTTCTGCGTCTTTTACTGTCTATGTAACATTGAGCAAGTCATGTAAACATTCTAAGTTCAAACGCTTAACTAGAAATTCAAGAGTTTGGCCTAAATGACCTCCAGGATTTCTTTTTATGATAACAGGAACTTAAAAGTCCCTAAAATCATGCACCATATTTCAAAGTCCTGATTGTCCCACTCTGCTTATGTATCCAAAGTCATATCATCTGAGGAATGGCTTTCAGTGGATTACAAAGGGAAGATTGAGACATGATTTAAAATGTGTATAACACACATAAAAATATAGACATTCACAAAACTGCAACCTTACAGACAACAGGAAAAAAATGAATAGTTTACAGTTTTATATTAAAAAAAAAGAAAAAAATCTTTCTCAGCACATAACTTCCCATAGGCAGAGTTTTTGACTCAATGTCTTTTCAAATTGCATTCATATTCACAATCTTGCTCTTAACATTCTGTACCTGTGTCCACCATCGATTCATATTATGGTAACTGAGCAACAGGTTGTTTAGATTTAGAAAGGGAAGTAAAGAAAGGTCAATTCATTGAGAAGTAGGCTAAACCAGAATGGAAGAGTATGAAGCCAAAATAAATTTCTTGTATCTATTTTGGGAAGTATTTTTTACTTTTTGGTGCCTCAATTTTCTCACCTGTGAGAGAAAGATGTGGGACTTGATGAGCAGAAAAGTCCCTGCCAGATGTAAATCTATAATTTGTTAATCTCAAGGACAATTTTTCAGAGTTCATGCATTTGTTTTACCCAAACCTCGCAACATACTTATTCCCATCATCACAATTTACGTTGGCTAGTAACACACTTGTCTCCCTTTGGAATATTTGACAACTTTTTTATCTTTTAGATTTTTTTTCTTTGAAACTATCTTCTGTTTATATCCTGATGGAATTTGAGTTTTGTATAGAAAGTTAGAGTTGCAGTAATTCATGACATTTTAAATAAGCATTGTAATGACTTGTTATTGGAAAAAAAAGCAGTATTTTCTCCTTCTTTTGCCATGGGGTGCACCTGACAATGAATCAGATTCTTTCTGTGAAGTGTATTTAAAATGATTGAGACAAGAAAATTAGAGAACTGTCATGGCTGTCTTAAAGCAGCCATGGTAAAAACTCACCTCACTCAAGGCTTGGAAGCAACCTATAGCAGTTCCCCCCACTGTTGATCTGTTGAAAATATTTTCAGACAATTTAAAAAGAGTTTTTTTAGTTGGTTGGATACAATAGCAATGACATAAAAAGTACCTCCCCTACTCCAAGTTGTCAGGGAGAAGGAAAGGATTTAAATCAATTTAGGAGAAAAAATCAGCAGCATTTTTCACTGAACACGTTTACCTCATTTTTTAAAATTTAATTTTATTTCATTGTAAATAAAAGTTAGACACTATCTTGTGATTAAGAGAATAATAATAACAGGACAACTCAACTCCTTCAAGCTGAAATATGCTTTGGAGATGTCTTGGGGAGACAGAGACAAAAGGTTTGATTCTTGGCAGGCTCTTTGGTGTTTTTCATCATTTCTTGACTTTTCCCTCTTGAAATTGACAAAGCTTTGAAATGTGTAAAATTGATTTGAGGAAATATCAAATAGCAAAGATTAAGCAGAAACTCTCCAAGTATTTGCCAAGAAGGGGATTTCATTAGCTGAAAGAAAGATAGTGAAAGAAACAAAGAGGAATGAATAACAAGACAGAAACAGAGACAGAGAAACAGAGATAGAGAAATATAAGTACTTGAAACAGAGACATAAACATGGACAGTTATGCAAAGGAAGAGGAAAGGGAGAGAGACAGACATAGACCCAAAGACAGACAGAGATATTGACAAAAAAAAGAGAAAGCCACATAAAAGACTGGTATTAACTAGCTAGGCAGATAGAGACAAATAGATTGAGACTAATATTCTGTGATAGAAAGAAATTATATAATACAATGGAAAGTGAGTTGACTTAGTCATCTGAAGACATGGATTCAAAGCTCAGTTCATAAATATAGAGGTAGTATGATATTGTAGCAAGATATTCAATTTCAAAACCATGAAAACATGGATTCCATCTTATGAATATTATGCAATATATATATATATATATAAGTGTATATATATATATATATATATATATATATATATATATATATATTCTGTCTACTTGCTTCATGGGCTTCCCCATAACTAAATTTTGTCAGAAGAATCTAGTTACTGCCTTTTTGGAAAGATAGTATTGCATAAGATCTAAGAAAGCAGTTATGGGATTGGTCTTTGGTTACCTTTGTGGGGCAAGCTGCATTATACCCCATATCAGTTATTCTGTGACTTGGCTTTTCATCTATTATCCCAAGTAACTGACTATTGTGATGGGTGTCAAAGGCAATTATGTCATTCCAGGAATGAAATTTGTGTGGATGAAGGAGGATAGGGGGATAAGGAGGACAGGACCTATGACAATGCACTTCATGGAAGTGTCCATTTTCTGCAGCTCTTAGCATTTTAACTTTAAAGCCAAGCGATTGTCTTAACATTTGCCTATCAAATGAGTGCAAGTCCAGCATAAAGAGGAACTTAAATCCAGGCATTGTGAGCTTCTGATTGCATCTTGGCTTTGGATCCAGCTTCTGTAATCTCACTAGACTGGGGATGGGGGCTTCCCAGGTGTGCTATTCCCTATGATGGTGTTAGTGACATGTTATAATTAAGTCTTACTTTACTAACCAAAATTAGTACCATCATCTTTATCTTCAAAATAAAGTCTGTTTTATTTCTATTTTCAAAAACAAAAAATTGTGGGCTTGAGATCCTCCTTTGACATATACTGACTGTGTGTGTGACCCTGAAGAAGGTATTTAATATGTCATTGTTCTAGGCTAGCTTATAAAATCATATGTTCCAAAAAATGTATTGACTCAGAGCAGTAGATGGTGGATTTTTTGTTCATTCATTCTTTTGTTTTGCTTTGTTTTGTTTTTCCACATGGGGGTTACCTTTATCAAGAAATAAATTACCAAAGAAAGTATAAGATAGGGGCAAGGATATTTTCTCTGAATGACTTTTCAAACCATTTTCACATTATTACCAAATAATCAGATAAAAAAATTTAAAAAACAGGTTCATGGCATTTTTAATAGTTTTTTTTTTAATTAAGGTATGTACATTTTTTAAGATATAATGCTATTGAACCATTAATAGAATACAGTATAGTGTAAACAAAACTTTTATATGCACTGGGAAACAAAAAAAATTGTGATTTGTTTTATTGCAATATTCACTTTTTTTTTTGAGGTGGTCTTGAATGGAAACCCACAGTATTTCTGAGATGTGTCCTTGAAGTCATTATGTGGGCATTAATGTTCCTAACATTTTAAATAATAATCCTCCATTGAAAGATGTCATTTCATTTATCTTAAGGACCAATTCGGTGGAAGAATTTTCAGGGTTTTTTTCTTTCCAAATAGCATGGACAAATATGAATCGATCAGTGAGAAACTACTCAGTTCTAGACATTTGTTCACCACAGGAGGTCAGGTGGTTTGGTTGAGATAAATACTGAGAAGTTCAGAGGCTGAGGCTAACTTTATTTAAAGCTCCTCTCCTACCTCAAAAAATCTCCCAGGAGCATCATCCTTTCTTGTTCATTTTATCACATGCCTGCTTTGGCTTCCAGCTGATATTCAAGAGGAGTGAAAATTAGGAGCTTCAGGAAAATAGGATTAGAGAAATCACACAAACTCTGGGGATATGACAATGAAAAATTTTCTTCCTGTTCATGGCTATAGTTTGGAAGTAAGTTAAGTTTTATTTGGACTCTGTGTTGTCACTTGAACCTCATGTGTTCTCTTGTTCTCTCTCTCTCTCTCTCTCTCTCTCTCTCTCTCTCTCCTCTCTCTCTTTCTCTCTTTCGTCCTTTCTCTCTCCTTTCTCTTTTCCTCACCCTCTCTCTGCCCCTTTCTTTCCCTCCCCCTTTCTCTTTCCCCACTCTACCCACTTCTCCCCAGTCCCTGTCTTTCTCTCTCTGTATTTGTGTGTGTGTGTGTAGCTATCTATCACAGGGGAAATTTGCCTTGTATTTCCTAAAGACTTGACCTCAGTATAAGATTGTGAGAATAAGTCCAATAATGATATCTGGAAGGTTGACTGTATCAAGCCAAAAAGAAAAAGCTATGGAATGGATTATCCAAAAATTTTAAAGTATCTTTTGCTGTGATCTTGATATTGACTTGTTTCCAAAGTTAAAATTATATAATGATAAGTGTCCCATTTCATAATACAAGTAACTCTATGGGATTTGTCAACACAAAGTTTCCTCTATGTCTCCTCTATTTCCAGTTTCCTCTATGTCTCCTCACATAGTTTAGACTTCCTAACATAGATCTAATGGAGTTAATTCATTTTAATATTTTCCTGTTATATTATATTATCCTCAGTTACTGGGAGCTACAATCTCTCTAAGACCAATAGACCACTCTCTTGATGACTATTCTGTAAAGAAATGATAAATAAAAGCAAACTAAAACTACTTAGGAAATGCATATATTTTAAATACACAGAACGCTAACACAGGACAGGTATATGGATAAGTGTATTAGATATTAATAAAATTTATATATTTATATTGTTAGCCTTTATATATATATTATATACCAATATGTAATACACACATATAATACATAAATATTAAACACATATATTCCATGTATATATATGATACAAATATTATATAGATATTAGACCTATGTCTTCATTGTTATAAAGAACTCTCCAGTGAGAAAAATTCCTCTAACTATTCAGATTATCATTGTATCAGTAATATAAAGGGAGCCAGATGGTGTAGTGGATAGAGTAAGACCTGATCTCCCACACTGACTCATTATGTGAGCATGGTTATATCATGTCATCTATATATCTGCCTCAGTTTCCTCATCTATAAAAGGAGACAATAACAGCACCTATCTCTCAGGATTATTATGAAGGTAAAGTGATATGACATTTTCAAAACATTTTGCAAATTTTAAAGTGCTCTAAAATTGTAGCTATTATTATTGGAAACTTGTCTAGAATTTCGAGACTTGTTGAGGGTCACATAGATAGCAAGAGTTGAAAACAGGGCATGAATATAAACTGTTTCTAATCCCCCAATCAAGCCTTTTTCCACAGGACATTCTACTTCATAGACAAAAAAAGTAGGATCAGATAGAAATAAAAATAGAGATGCATTCAACAATTTGTGAGAACTTTTTTACCTGACCACTTAATGGTAATACACTACTCTAAACCCTTCTATCTCTTGAAATAAGAGTAGTAATCAAAGTAATATTATCATTACTTATAGATTTATTATCGTGTTATTTCACTCATGTCTGAGTCCTCATGAGCCCATTTAAAATTTTCTTGGCAAAGTTGACCAAATTCATCTGTCATTTTCTTCATTAACTCATTTATAGAAACAGAGGCAAATAGGATTAAGTGATTTGCCCAATGTCACAGAGCTACTAAATGTGTCAGACTTGATTTGAACTCAGGCCTGCCTTATTCCAAGCCTTGTGCTTTATGCAATGTAGCACCTTGGTACCCTTACCTGTAGAGAACATCTAGGTAGCAGATAGAGTACTGCACCTGGAGTCTGGATGACTCATTTTCCAATCTTTTTTAAAATCACTTATATATTATCATCATAAAAAATTTATAGATGATAACATAGACCAAATTAAATCAGTATAAATTCTTATACTTTGTGATTTTAGTGCAAAAATGGGATGTCATGAGGGTGGGAAAGATATATGACTACAAGAAAAAGAACAGAGAGAGATGAAAACTTTGTAAATTATAGAAACCTCCATCTTATATTATGTACATTTCCTTTGAAAAAAGAATTGGTAGTCACTGGATGTGGCTAGGCCCAAGCAACAAAATAGATTATCCTTCTACTATCAAGAAAAGACCTGCTAACAAAGAAGGGCTTAGCCCTGAAACAAATGAAACAAATCCAATTTCTGATGAGTTGATAATGTGACATTTGTTCACATTATCAACTCATCAGAAATTGGATCAAAAATGAGTTAAAAAGAAATGGAAAAAGGATACTAATAAAGGGGGAAATTTGATGTGCCACAAAACAAAGAATTCAGTAGTGACATATTTCATTAAGTAACTGATAAAAATGGAAATGTATAAAACAACATTGATATTGATTAGTTTTATTTTTATAGAAATTTAACCAATGTGAAATAATTGCCACAACAAGATGAAAAGAGCACACGAAATGCTTTCCTCAGCTAACACCTTTCTGATTTGTCAATACAGTCAGATGACTGCCAAAAACAGAACAAAATTAGAAAATAAAACTTATTTGCAAAACCATATGAGAAAGGGTGATGGATAATTGTCAATTGTTATCTCATATAGCAAAAATAAAAAAGTAAATAAGAGTAAAAACAGGTTTTTTTTAAGCTTGGTAGAATATCCCAAGCATATTTGATGATAAATATAGATAGAATAAATATTAAAATGTGAGAAAATTGGGGAAAGTATTTTAACAAAATGTTTTATCAAGGATAGTGATAGCATTCTTCCAAGACCTTATATCTTGACCATGTTTAATTTAGGAGGTAGATATTATACTAAAGATAAAATAGAAAGGGAAAAAGTGGCCTATTATACCAATTCTAATTCAATCCAGTGCAATCAATATTTATTAATCATGTGTATATCATGAATATCTTCTTCAGGAATATAGATTGAAGCCCTTGAACATAACAAGGACCAATCATCACAAATAACTCAATAGATAGATAGATAGGGAGGGGAAATAATGAATAAATGAAAAACAAATACCAAAATTATGTATTTTTAAATACTAGGCATAGTTAGTTAGCTATATTGAATTAATAACTGAATTGTATATCTATGAATGACTAGATCTTTTATGGAGGGATAATTGATTTCAATTCCATTATGAGAAATTTTTAACAGTTATGTAGCACCTACTATATGTTCCATGAACTATGCTAAACACTTTCCAAATATGAACTCATTTGATCCACATAACAGTTCTGCAAGGTAGATACTTCTCTACCTTGATATGTTATCCTAAATTACAGTTGGAGAAACTGAACACATAGAGGTCAAGTAAGTATATGAGTCTGAATTTGATTTGAAGTAAATTTTCCTTTTGTTCAGATCCAGTGCTGTATGGTTTGGGCCTTCTAGGTGCCTTTGAAAGATATGAAAGGCAAAAGAAAAGATTATTTCAGGGGGAAAAAACCTCTTGTGATACTTCAAAGCATGATCTATGAAAGCTTATAGATGTATAGAAATAAGCATTTTAGTTTTATTTAGTAAGGACCCAAGTATACAGAAATCTCCTTTTCTTTATGTCACATCTTTTTAAGTCTTTCTATTTTCTCATTTAATATTGCATTCCACTTCATCGATTGAGAATATACCAATTATTTTCTGATAACTGCAAATGAGGACGAGAGAGGAAAAGGGTTTTATTGAAGGTCATACAACTCAGCAGCCACAAAGCCAAGATACTACCACCAAAGTCTCCTGCCTCTGAATCCAGTAACCTTTTTATTACACTATGGAAGCAATTAATATACAGAAGTTGGCACCAGCTGCTTTTTTATCCCTTCATTATCTGGAGAAGAAAGAAGAAATCTTCCAAAATGTAAAATCAAGTATTAATATTTGATATATAGAATTTCTTTAAATTGATAGCTGTTATACCACGAAACTCTTTGATTAGTTAGAAATTATGAGGGTTCATGAAAAATAATTAAAAAAAGAAAACATCAAAAGTACATTGATAGTGCCCTGGGCTTGAAGTGAGAAAAGCCAGTAGGACATATTCTACCTGTGATATTCCATCTCTGAGCCTGGGCAAGTACTATGACTACTATGTGATTTCAGTAACTTCGCTGGAGTTTTTGTTTTTAAAGTTTTAGATGTCTAAAATCACAAAGAATATTATATTCACATTGTAACAGAAACACAATCACAATTGGTAAAAAAAAGTCAGATCTTGATGGTTTTGTAAACACAGAAAGAGATACAAATAACTAATATAATGATGGTACATTACTTGCATATTAAAAGAAAAAAGGATACTATGAGATGAAGGTAAGGTAGAAATATTTTTTCTTGTGATGACTTGAACAAAAGTACAGAAATGAAAAATGGAATTTAATGCATGGAGAACAGAAGCAAGTCTAATATGGCTGGATCACAGAATATGTTGTGTGTGTGGGTGATGGCGTAATATGTCCAGTGAGATTAAAAAGATGGGTTACAGGCATGCTATAAAAGTGTGTGAAATCAAAATAGCAAAGTCTGTATTGGACTCTCAAGGCAATAGGAAGCCATTGCAAGTGATCGAGTAGGGGAGTCACACGGTTAGATATGCACTTAAGGAAAATTACTTTGGCAGCAGTGAGTAAGAAGAACTGGAATGAGAGATTTTCAGCAGGGGTGACCAATTAGGCAGCTGTTACAATACTTTAGGAAAGAGGTGCTTGGGGTCTGACCAGCATTGTAGCTGAGTAAGTAGAGAAAAGATATAGAATGAGAAAGATGCTATGGAGGAAACAATGGCAAGATTTGATACTAGATATGTGGAATCAAAGCAGATGAATAGTCAAAGAGAAATTGTGAGTTTTCAAAGAGTAACTGGAAAGATGATGGGCCTTTGAACATAAAAAAAAATGGAAGAAGGGAGAGCTTTTGAGGAAAGGCAATTGTTTCAATTTTGGACATGATGAGTTGAGATTTATTTGGGAAATTCCACTTAAAATGTACAGTAGCTTATTGGTGATTCAGGAGTGAAGTTCATGGAAGGGTCTTGTGAGTGAGGATGTGGGTGATATTTAAATCGTGGCTTTAGAAATGCTCAGAGGATATAATAAGGCAATACAAAAAATATATTGGAAGTATACAGGAAGATACTATTAGAAAGGGTGAAGCCAGAGAATTAATGAGAGGATGATTTTTTTATGCAGTCTTCTGAAGAAGATGAGAGAAAATGGATCAAGTACAGATGGAGAATGGTGACTTTGGATGGGGGAGAAAAAAGGAAAAGAAAACAGTAGAAGATGATGTTAGGCAGTTTTGAGATAAAGAGAAAAGAAACCTTATATCAAATGACTTCAGTTTTCTCTTTAGAATATAATGCAAAGTGTTTTAAAAGGAGGTAAATAGTAAATAATTTGCTGTATTGAGGGCCCACTTGAGATTAAATAATATGAATTGTCAGCATATAAATAAGCATGTCTAGGACTCCCTCCTGTTGCTGTTTGTAGAAACTCATAAGTAGGAATAAATCTGGCAAATGGTGGGGAAAATGTAGAGCTCAATTTTGACAAGAGATCAGTAGTAATGAAATAAGGGAACAAGTAGATCAAGAGAACACAGTATGGCTTTAAAATGCTAACTCATGAATTGAGATTGAAGAGGGAGGGAGCTTAAATTAGAACAGAGGTGAGTGAATAAATACTGATGGGTGAAGGGAATTAAAATCTTGATGAGAATAAAGAGTAGTTTATAGAAGTGAGATATGATAGAGTTAAAATACAGGAATTTGTGATCATATGGAAGAATATTCACATTTAATTAGAGAAATGGAACACTGGAGGGTAAAGGTACGATTGTACTAAATGATTATCACTATGTATTGTTAAAAGTTAAAAGTGTGGTCATGCAATTTAAGGAGGCTGATATAGGGATATGTTAGGAAATTTGAAGGAGCAACTTTTTGTATGGTAAATCCCACAGGTAAATTTAGGGTTTGATGAGTTCACTTCTGATTATTATAACCCCCTACTCAATTAAGTCCAGGGATAACTTAGTACTTCTAAAATAAAATTATATATATATATATATATATATATATATATATGTATATGTATTGTCACTTCCAATAGAATTTACCTAATTGAGAGCAGGGAATCTTTATTTTCATATTTTTATGCACAATATCTAGGGAATAAACATGGTATAGAGAATAGAGGGAGAACTGGGTGCTTATTTCATCTCTTACCCTGGACAACTTTACCTCATATCTCAGTACTTTAGGAAGATTTCCAAGGCTATAAGTCACAGGGAAAGTTCCATTTTTTATTGATAAAAGAGTTTCTTCTCAATAAAATCATGGGTTCAGTCAATCCTAAAGGATAGTGTGTGACTATAATATAGGCATTTAATAAATACTTGTTGATTGTTTAATTGATGAATGGGCAGAAATCTTTGGGAAGGAAATTTTCACATTAGGAAAATCATCAGCAAGATTTTAATAATACTGATGAAATAAAATATTATTTTATTAATAATAAATTAATACATATTAAATAAATACTCTAACTTCCTATGTTTTAGTAGCTGCATTTCTTATTTGAAAATGTTTAGGCCAAGAATTTTAAAAGTGCCTGAAATTTAGATTCTATGCTCCTGTTTTTGACTGTGCAGTATTAATATTTTGTTATCTACTGTGAAAATGAATGGGTGTATATGTATACATATATATGTGTATGTGTGTGTATGTGTTTATATTCACACACATACAGTCTTTCTCTTACCTAGGTGAAATGAAAAATGGTAGAAAACCATTTATCCTAATATGATTTCAGACTCAATTGTAGGCATCAAGGCATTTAGATAAGGTTTAGATAGTCATTTGGATTCTTTCATCCACCTCTACTTTCGAATCACAGGGACTTCCTCCAACTCTATTCACTTCATAGGATTTGATCCATAACTAATCATAATATAGGATTTTGCTTAGAAGTTGGAACAGTTTTAAAGTTTGCTCTTAGCTCAGCAGAGACCATGCCATTAGCTCTATAAAATGATAGGATAGAGGAGTTCTTGCCCTTACACATTTTATGAATTAATTGAACTAACTATAAATAGCCCCTACTAAGCAGACATTTATGGCATCACCTTGAAATATATCATTTCAAGATTCCCTTGAATTCCTTACAGTTGAACAGAAATAAAATCTTTTACCTAGGGATTCTATTCTACACAAAACCGGACCTCCTAGATTTTGTTTGGTCTCTTTTTAAAAGCAATTTTATGTACAATAATAAATAAATTAATGCAGAGAGAGAGAGAGAGAGAGAGAGAGAGAGAGAGAGAGAGAGAGAGAGAGAGAACATTTAGAGATCATCTAATCTAATTCCCCTCTCATTTTACAGATCAAGAAATCAAAAAACTTCTGATCTGAGAACTAGATGAAAATGAAGACAGTTGAACAGGGACTCATGGAATATTTTTGTTCAGTGGTTTCAGTTGTGTAAGACTCTTAGTAATCCATTTTGAGGGTTTTCTTGGCAAAGATACTGGAGTGGATTGTCATTTCATTTTCTAGTTCATTTTTTACAGATGAGGAAACTGGGGCAAATAGTGTAAAGTGACTTGCTCAGAGTCTCACAGCTAATAAGTATTTGGGGCCAGATTTGAATTCATGAACATGAGTCATCGTGACTCTAGGAAAAGTGCTATATGAACCACACTATCAAACTGCCCTAAGACACGTGGATAGTCAATGATAATAATAATAACAACAGCAATAGCAACTTATTCTAGAATGCTTTATGATTAGCAAAGCATGCTGTTTTTCATTTGATTCTCATAACAACCTAGAACATAGTAGACCATGGAATACTAGAGATTCTAAGTTAGAGGGGACATTAGAGTTCCTTTAATTCAGTGCATTTGTACAGAAGAAAACTGAAGTAAAAGAGCATAAGTGATTTTGCCTAAGATCATACAGGAAGTAGCAAAGCTTCAATGTGATCCTGTCACTCTATTTTCAGTGCTATCTCCCTTAATACCTTTCCATTATTTTACTGGGGAATTAACAAATGCTTGTTGATTGAAGGACTAGTAGATTACAGGTGTTGGTAATGTATTAGCATTATGTGTAATTCAGTTCCGTCTTTCTCCAGGTGGATTCTTAATAACTCAAGATCTGTTTTTTTTTTTTTTCTCCTAACCTGGGGCAAGATAGACCCAATCTGCAGTCATGTATTAGCAGTTTTGTTATCCCACTTTGCAGAGTTAGAGATTGAGTATGAAACAAATTAAACAGCTCACCTGTGGTCATGAGTAGAAAGTGGCAGTATAAAAGCTTAAGTCCTTTGAATGCAAGTTTCAACCCAGAACTCTTTCCCATGCTCTACACAGTTAAATTATTACAATTTTAGAGCTAGCAGAAAACCCAGTTAATTAACCAATATATTGTTTGATTTTCCTTCATTTCACTTTTCACATGGGAATGCTGTGTCAACCCTACAGAAATAACTACAAGTAAAACAATACCTTATCCTAATTTTCTTGATAAATAAAGAAACCCCACTTTAATTCAATATGAAATAGTTAAAAATGGAAGCCCGAGAATCACGGTTATTAACATATTATAGATTTAGGGATAGAAAAAAATTTGCAAGTCATCTAATCCATCATCCTCATCTTATGCATTAGAAAACAAAAAACCTCATAGGGGAGAGATATTCCCTTATTGACCAAGTCAGAGAATGTTTCTCTTACTCAGTTTACTTATTTAAACAATTAGAGTAAGGTGTTAGATATCTCTAGGTTCAGCTCAAACATTGTGTGAGTCAGAATAGTCCATCTGTTCTTCCCTAGAGATCACCTCTTCAATATCCATTAATTATTATGTAATGTTGGCTTCAGCAGCCACTATCAATCTACTTGGCTAGACCTCTGGGATTAAGTTTATGAGATAGAAGATAATTAGAAAGGCTTCCAGTGGCCTTTTCCCCTACTCTCAAGTTCTAGCCAATTTCTGAGAATAAAGCATTGTTGAAAAACAAAAACAAAAACAAAAATGAAACAAAACAAAACAAAAACTTTCTGGCTTTGCTTCAACTCCAGAACAAGAGTTCTCTGTTCAGTGGAATTTTATTTTCCCCAAATCCCCAAAGCAGAGACACATATCCTTTTTTCCTGAATCTCCTATCTTAGTCTCACACATAAAGCGTTCTCCACAACTAGTAATAGGAGAACTTTTTTTTTTTTAAAGGCAAGTCTGCTCTGCAAAAGATGAATAGTTTCTTTGGCTCATTTACTGTTTCTCCTGATTCCCCTTCCTTCTTCAGTCTGTATAAAAACCAAATGATTCCACCATCATGGACGGCAACTATCCAAAACCATCTCAATATCCTTCAAAAACTGAAACAAAATCTTTTGAGTTCACAGGTTGCTCAGCATGCACAGCTACTATCTTTCTTTTATCTTAATAAGCAGTTGCGTCTTCTTGTAATTAAAGATAATTGCAGAGTATAAAATCTAGATTGTGATCATCAGGACACAGAATGAAGCTTAGTACTATAGAAACAGAGACTCTTGTCAATGAAAAACCTTTGAATCTAGATGGAGGAATAAATATATGCTTTTTTATAAGTAGCTTTTTTTTTCTCCTCTTCCTCAATTTTCCCAAGCCTCCCCTGCTTATTCCTAGGCTTATCTCGTCTTATATTCTCAAATCTTACCTCTTTGATGTTTAAATTCAAATGCAGGTAAACCAAACAAATCATGACATAAAAGTTATTATGGAATATTCTTGAGACCTAAAAAGGATAAATGAAAGAACTCTGAGAAATAGGGAATACATCTCTGACTGATGAAGAATGAAGAAGGACAGAACTAAGACAACAGTTCCACAATGAAACTAATAGTGCAAGAGGATAGAGAGGACTTCAGGCAGTGAGCATTTGTGACCTCAGAAGGCAGAGCATGAAAAAAGTTAATTTCCTCTAGCAAAGAGATGCGCCTACAGTTGCACCATAAGAAACATATATGTATATATATATATATATATATATATATATATATATATATAATGTATGTATGTGTATGTAATTTATATTTATTATATATTAATAATGTATCATATATATCCAATGTATAGATTGTTTTATGTATATTTGTTGTTATAGGACTTTTTTATTAATATGGATTTACCTGAAAGTTATAGATATTAAAAAATTAACAGTATTATTTAATGTCAGTGTGGTACAATAGAAGACATAGGATCTGAAGGTATATGTTCCAAGTTTAGCTTTTATGACCTATGTAAAATGGGCAAATGTCACAAAGCATGAAAGAAAGGAAGAGTAGGATCCCAGAAAAGTGAGACTGGTGATACATAGGAGAACAAAATTGTAGGAAAGAAGGAGAACTACTCTGTATTGCTAAGGAGGTTGTGATCAGAATCTTGCCATGATGAGGTACCAAACTATCATCTCATGAGGGATTCTAACTAAAGAAAATGGCATGTGAATGTTACATATGGTCAATGTATTGGTTAATTTTGCTTCAGTGCTATTTTTGGAGGGATATCCTATTTTAAACTCTAGGTATAGATACAATAGAATATTTAGGAAATGACTAAATTCCATCCAAACTTCTGCTAATTTAACACATAATTCCAATACATATATAAGAGTAGGGATTAGAATAGTGATAAAAGGAAGTCAATGTTATGGTATTTTCAATGAAAGTTGTTCCTAGAGCATGGAACATGTAAATGACATTCCCAAGATCCCCACATAGCCACTATATATCCAAGGTAGGACTAGAACTGTGTCTACCTGGCCTACTCATCCAAAGTGCTGCACTGCTTCCTTTTGCTGTTGTTGCTAGTATAGTTCAGTCATTTCCATTCCTGATTCTCTATGACCCCATTTAGGATCTCCTTAGCAAAGATACTGGAATGGTTCTCCATTTCTTTCTCCACTTAATTTTTCAGAGGAGAACACTGAGGCAGAGTTAAATGACTTATTCAGGGACACAAAATTAGAGTCTGAACTCAAATTCAAACACAAGGCTTCCTGACTGCAGATCCTAGTCCTCTCTCTACTGCACTTTTTAGCTGTTTCAACTTCTTTCTTTACACTATAATATGTACCTGCAGGGTTAGTTAGTATAGTGATAATTGCTACTAGCAGTTTCAGATTCAGTCTCCCATTAAAATGCAAATTGCCAGATTTTAAAGTTTACAGCTGATAAATCTTATATTTAAGTTATTTAATATGTATATATAATATATTATAATATATTATGCACAGATATAACACATATCAGATGCCAGTTTAGATGGAATTTATTCATTTTCTAAATATGCAAATGTGAGTAAACCGAGGTTTTAAAATAAGATTTACAGGCTGTAAACTTTGAAATCTGACAATTTGTATGTTAATGTGGGAACTGTGTAAATCAGAAACTGTTGCTAACTGATATCACTATGCTAACGGAGATAGGGGAAATTCTGTCACTTATTCAACAAATGTCAGGGCTGGAAGGGATATCTGAAACCATCTGGTCCAGTGCTCCCTTTCTTCTGATGAGAAAAAGGACTGAAGTCAGGGCAGATGTCCTGAACCGCCCAAAATCATCCAACTGATAATTGACAAAATAAGGATTACAAATAAGAATTATATACTCCCAGCCCTTTTTAGTAGATATGATAAAGGATGACATGGGGAACTTTAGGATGCTTAACCTATCCAAGAGATTGAGGTAAATTTTCTACCTCCGTGTCAAAACAGGACAACTAAAAGGAAAGGAGACCTGAGCTGCTGGCCACAAGAACAGAAGCTCTCATTCAAATAAAATTTATGTTTGCAGTAAAATAGGAATCAGAAAACTCTTATTTTTTTTCTACCTATACAAAAATACATTGGACTAATTATCCCTCTAGGTCATACATATAAAATGAGATAATTAGCATATATGATATTAAGAGCTGTTGATTTCCTCCAGATTCAATATCCTATCTTTGGACTTTGTAATCTTCTTTGAGATTTGTGTCTTTATTTTTCCCATTCCCTTAGTTCTTTATCTACATTAGGATGGAAAGCATCTCTATGTGTCTGTGTGTCTGTGTATATCTGTGTGGAAGATAGAACTCTTTTCAGAACATTTTAAATGCATAAACCAAATACTTAGAATTGCAAATGAATTAGCATATATAAAACCCTAGGTGAATATTAAAATGATATGCAAATGCTAGTTATTACTATCACTGTTACTGCTACTATTGTAGTACAATAGGGTATAGTAGGATTAGTAGCTGGGGGAGGAGAGTGGCAGCAGCAATAGTATCATCATCATCTGTAATAATAATTATAGCAACAGTAGCAGTAGAAGCAGTAGTTGTAATTGTAATAGTAGTAGTGTTGTTGTAGTAGTAGTAATTGAGCAGCAACAGCAGTAGTAAAAGAAGTAGGTGTAGTAGTAGTAGTAACAGGAGTAATAGCAGTTATAGTAGAAATAGTAGCAGCAGCTGTAGTAATAGTAAAATAAATATTATTAATAACCAGAATAATAATAGTAACCACAGTGGAAGTAGCAGCAGCAGCAACAGTAATATTACTTGTAGCAGCGGGAATAGTAGAAACGGTAGTTGTAACAGTAAATGTGTAATAGTAGCAGGAGGAGGAAGAAGAGAAGTAATAAAATCCGTAGGTATGATAATGATAATAGGAGTAATAGTGTAATTATAAAAGAAGCAGCAGCACTAGCAGCAGAAGTAGTATTAAAATCATTAGTTGTGGTAGTACTAATAGAAATAATAGTAGTAATTATAATAGAAGTAGTAGCAGAAATAATAGCAGAAGCAGCAGCAGTAGTAGGATTAATAGTTGTAATAGTAGTCATAGAAGTAATAGCAATAGTTATAGTAGAAGTAGTAGCATTTTATTTTTGTAATCCATTTTCTAGATTACAACATATCTTGAGATGGAAAAGATATACAACTTATCCAGGGACAAATTCTAACAGCCTAAAGACTAGATAGGAAGAAGTGAGAATGTTTTTTTTTTCTTTTTGAAAATATAAAGATTTGGGCAGCTAGGTGGTGCAGTAGATAGAGCACCAGCCCTGAAGTCAGTAGGACCTGAGTTCAAATGTGACCTCAAACACTTACCACTTCTTAGCTGTGTGACCCTGGGCAAGTCACTTAACCCCAATTGCCTTAGCAGAAAGAAAGAAAGAAAGAAAGAAAGAAAGAAAGAAAGAAAGAAAGAAAGAAAGAAAGAAAGAAAGAAAAGAAAAAAAAGAATAAGAAAATATAAAGATGTTCAATTTAGAGCTATGCCCAAAGAGTTATAAAACTGGGATCCTCCTTTTTTCAGCTGCATTTCTACTGAATTTGTATCCCAAAGACATAACTATAACAACAGTATTTGTAGTAGTAGAAGCAGCAGCAACAGCAGCAGTAGTGGTACTAGTATTAATACTTATAGAAAAAAGATAAGCAATTGTATTGAAATAATTTTCCAAAAGAGAAGTACAAAATCCCAGAATAAGTCTTGTCATAAACTTATCCCTTAACAAGTATGTAAAGCTTTTCACAAAGTGGTCCTCTCCAGCTTTTTTCTTTTTATTCATTGTTCCTTATTGAAAGCACCATGTCTCCTTGTCAATGTGTCCTTTTCAACATCCAGAATTTTCTGTCTCCTGGCTGCGACTTCTTGGAATCTGTGGTTTTCTTCAGAAGACAGGCCAAGAGCCTCCTCATATAAAAACCCTGACCTCAGTTCTCCTAAATGCTACTGTCCTCTGTCCCAAAAATACCTCACATTTATTTTCTAAATGCTATGTATATAATTCTGGGTTGACATGAGGTTTCCTTTGTGAAGGAAAGGAGACATTCAGACTCTTCCTCTTTCATTTTTAAAAAATTCTCTAGCATTTTTTTTTTGGAGAGCGGCTTGTATATTGGCATTTAATAACTGGGTGGCTGATAGACTGATTGAAAAGTGATATTACTGCAAAATTTCAATAGTCACTGAGTTCAGAACTGGAATAGTCCTTAGAGGCCATAAAATCCAAATTTATAAATAAAGCAGCCAAACTGGAAAGATGGGAAGTGACTTGCCTAAAGTCACCAAGTAGTAAATAGCACAGTCCATATGTCATTATATCAGCATTTGGGAAATTTCATCTCCTTTGCAGCCTGTTATTACGTGCTTGTTTTTTTGCTCCTCAGCATTCTATACTATCTTAAATTAAATGAATACACTCTACTTTTAAAAAAACCTGTAAGCTCTAATTACCACTTTGCTAAGTGGCAGGGTATTTCTAATAAGCATATCTTTCACTTTATTTCAAGAAAATGGTTTCTTTTAGTGGTTGTACAGGTTATGTTTTCATAGCATGAATGCATAAGGAAAAAATCAAAGATGAAAAAAAGAAAAATGTGAGAGGGAGGAAACAGACTATTAAAAGCAATTAACAGAAAATATTTCAGATTTATAATAAACAATTCCAAACTTTTAGGATTGTTTTCAAATCCTAATACCAATATTCCTCCTCCTCCTTCTCTTCCTCCTCTTTCTCTTTCTCCACTTTGTCCTCCTCCTCTTTCTTTCATTTTTTCTTCTTTCCTTCCTTTATTTTTTCTTTTCTTTCTTTTACTCTTTCTTTCTTTCCCTCCATCTCTTCCCTCTTCCTTTCTTTTTATTTTTTCCTTCTCTTATTCCTTCTTTCCTTCCTTTCTTTCTTCCATCCTTCCTTCCTTTCTTATTTCCTTCCTTTCTTCCTCCCATCCTTCCTTCCTCCTTTATTTCCTCCCTCCATCCCTCCTTTTCCTTCCTCCCTCCTCCCTCCCTTTCTTTCCTCCCTTCTTTCCTTCCTCCCTCCCTCCCTTTCCTCCTTCCTTTCTTCCTTCCCTCCCTTTGCTTCTTTCTTTCTTTCTCTCTTTTTCTTTCTTTCCTCCTTTTTTCTTCCTTCCTTCCTTCCAGAAAATCACTATTCTTAAGGAGTACATAATCTGATAGGATAAAATGAACACATACAAGAACGGAGGTCATGAAGTAGTGTAATGGGATAGGAAGTCACAGAGAATGGGAATGAAGTCAAAGGGGATAGGTGATTCTGAAGAAATGCTTCAGTAGAAATAAACATACTTTAAAACTTTATATTCAATAGTGGAATATATGTTAAATGTTATATTTAACTGAAAAGATAAGAGAATATATCATTTGCCACTGTTTATGGATTATGAAAATAGCATTGATTTGCAAAGCAAAATATTTCTTTGAAGGTTTTTATTTAACATTGTGTTCTGTATCAATACAAAACAGATATAACAGATAATTGTGTTAAATAGCCTCATTAAAAGCATGAAACAAAAAAATGTCTGCTGATCAAAGATGTTCACCACTCTTATAGAAAACACATTTTAGAGACTACAACTTCCAGAAGACTTGTCTTTCTATGGTAAGGACTTGAAGATGTTTCTATCTCTAGAAGATGCCATTCTGATAGTAATTTCTGAAACTTACAAACCTCACTAGTTGACAATATACAAAATAAAGCATATCTATTTTCTAGATTACAACATATGTTGAGATGGAAAACGTATACAATTTATTCAGGGACAAATCCTAACCACAAACAATAATAGGTTGCATAGGAAGAAAAGAGAGTGAATATTTTTTTTGAAACTATAAAGCTCTTCAATTTGGAACTATGCCCAAATGGCTATAAAACTGTGCATACTTTTTGATCCAGCAGTGTCTCCCAAAGAGATTATTAAAAAGTAGAAAGGACCCACTTGTGTAAAAAATGCCTATAGCAACCCTTTTTGTAGGGGCAGGGAATTGGAAATTGAGTGGATGCCGATCAATTTGGGATAAATTATAGTATATGAATGTAATGCAATATTATTATTCTATAAGAAATGAGGAATAGGTTGATTTTAGAAAGGCCTGGGAAAGCTTTCCATTAATTGATGCTAAGTGAAGTGAATAGAACCAAGAAAAGATGGTACACAGTAATAACAAGATTATGTGATTATCAACTGTGATGGACTTGACTCTTTTCAACAATAAGGTCATTCAAGAAAATTCCAATAGACTTGTAATGGAAGATGCCATCCACATCCAGAGAGAGAACTGTGAAAACTGCATGTGGATCAAGCATAGCATTTTTTGTCTTTTATTGTTTTTATTTGTTTGTTTTTTTCCATTTCTCATATTTTTGCCATTTAGATCTGATTATTTTTCCACATCATGACAAATAAGGAAACATGTTTAGAAGAATTGCACATGTTTAACCTATATATCTTTCTGTCTTGGGGGAGAAGAGGGTGGAAGAGAAGGAGAAAATTTCAAACAAAAGATTTTGCAGAGGTGAATGTTGAAAATTCTGTTAGCATGCAAAATAAAATACAAGTAAAATAAACCCCACTAAAGTATAAAACTCTTTTTGCTAAAATCTTAAATAAGATATTAGCAAAAAGACTACAGAAAATCATCTCCAAGATAATACACTATGATCAAGTAGGATTTATACCAGGAATGCAGGGCTGGTTCAATATTAGGAAAACTATCAATATAATTGGCCATGTTAATAACCAAATTAACAAAAACCATATGATATCTCAATAGATGCAGAAAAAGCATTTGATAAAATCCAACATCCATTCCTATTAAAAACACTTGAGAGTATAGGAATAAATGGACTTTTCCTTAAAATAATCAGCAGCATCTATTTAAAACCATCAGTAAGCATCATACGTAATGGAGACAAACTGCAACCATTCCCAATAAGATCTGGAGTGAAACAAGGTTGCCCACTATCACCGTTACTATTTAATATTGTATTAGAAACGCTAGCTTTAGCAATAAGAGCTGAGAAAGAGATTAAAGGAATAAGAATAGGCAATGAGGAAACCAAATTATCACTCTTTTCCGATGACATGATGGTATACTTAGAGAACCCCAGAGATTCTACTAAAAAATTATTAGAAATAATCCACAACTTTAGCAAAGTTGCTGGTTATAAAATAAACCCACATAAGTCATCAGCATTCTTATATATCACTAACAAAATCCAACAGTCAGAGTTACAAAGAGAAATTCCATTTAAAGTAACTACTGATAATATAAAATATTTAGGAATCTATCTGCCAAGGGAAAATCAGAAACTATATGAGCAAAATTACAGACCACTTTTCACACAAATTAAGTCTGATCTAACCAATTGGAAAAATATTAAATGCTCTTGGATAGGGCGAGCAAATATAATAAAGATGACAATATTACCTAAACTAATCTATTTATTTAGCGCTATACCAATCAGAGTCCCAAAAACTATTTTAATGACCTAGAAAAAATAACAACAAAGTTCATATGGAAAAACAAAAGGTCAAGAATTTCAAGGGAATTAATGAAAAAAAAATCAAATGAAGGTGGCTTAGCTGTACCAGATCTAAAATTATATTATAGAGCAGCAGTTACCAAAACTATTTGGTATTGGCTAAGGAATAGATTAGTTGATCAGTGGAATAGATTAGGTTCAAGCGATAAAACAGTCAACAAATATAGCAACCTAGTCTTTGACAAACCCAAAGATCCCAGCTTTTGGGATAAGAACTTACTGTTTGATAAAAATTGCTGGGAAAATTGGAAACTAATATGGTAGAAACTAGGCATTGATCCATACTTAACACCGTAACCAAGATAAGGTCAAAATGGGTTCATGACCTAGGCATAAAGAATGAAATTATTAATAAATTAGAGGAACATAGGATAGTTTACCTCTCAGACCTGTGAAGGGGAAGGTCTTTATGACCAAAGCAGAACTAGAGATCATTACTGATCACAAAATAGAAAATTTCGATTATACCAAACTGAAAAGTTTTTGTACAAACAAAACTAATGCAGACAAGATTAGAAGGGAAGCAATAAACTGGAAAAATATTTTTACAGTCAAAGGTTCTGATAAAGGCCTCATTTCCAAAATATATAGAGAATTAACTCTAATTTATAAAAAATCAAGCCATTCTCCAATTGAAAATGGTCAAAGGATATGAACAGACAATTCTCAGATGAAGAAATTGAAACTATTTCTAGTCATATGAAAAGATGCTCCAAGTCATTATTAATCAGAGAAATGCAAATTAAGACAACTCTAAGATACCACTACACACCTGTCAGATTGGCTAAGATGACAGGAAAAAATAATGATGATTGTTGGAGGGGATGCGGGAAAACTGGGACATTGATGCATTGTTGGTGGAGTTGTGAACGAATCCAACCATTTTGGAGAGTAGTTTGGAACGATGCTCAAAAAGTTATCAAACTGTGCATACCCTTTGATCCAGCAGTGTTACTACTGGGATTATATCCCAAAAAGATTATAAAGAACAGAAAGGGACCTGCATGTGCACGAATGTTTGTGGCAGCCCTTTTTGTAGTGGCTAAAAACTGGAAACTGAATGGATGTCCATCAGTTGGAGAATGGCTGAATAAATTGTGGTATATGAATATTATGGAATATTACTGTTCTGTAAGAAATGACCAACAGGATGATTTCAGAAAGGCCTGGAGAGACTTACATGAACTGATGCTGAGTGAAATGAGCAGGACCAGGAGATCATTATATACTTCAACAACAATACTATATGATGACCAGTTCTGATGGACCAGGCCATCCTCAGCAACGAGATCAACCAAATCATTTCCAATGGAGCAGTAATGAACTTAACCAGCTATGCCCAGAGAAAGAACTCTGGGAGATGACTAAAAACCATTACATTGAATTCCCAATCCCTATATTTATGCACACCTGCATTTTTGATTTCCTTCACAAGCTAATTGTACAAAATTTCAGAGTCTGATTCTTTTTGTACAGCAAAATAACGTTTTGGTCATGTATACTTATTGTGTATCTAATTTATATTTTAATATATTTAACATCTACTGGTCATCCTGCCGTCTAGGGTAGGGGGTGGGGGGGTAAGAGGTAAAAAATTGGAACAAGAGGTTTGGCAATTGTTAATGCTGTAAAGTTATCCATGCATATATCCTGTAAATAAAAGGCTATTAAATAAAAAAAAATGAATCATAAAAAAATATATATATAAAACTCTTTTGATGATCTCAAGTGTTCCATGAAAGCAAAGTCTAATATTTTAGTATCAATGTTCTAATGGTTTTACTGTATGGCAGTAATGCATGAAATATAATATTATTCATATTTTTAAAAAATGAATATCACAGAGAACAATGAAAAGGAATAGTAAATGTGCTACAATATGAAACTTAAAAAGAATTTGGAAAGAGAGGAACAAAAGATGTCATGTAGGGAACATAAGACAGGAACAAAAGATGGGCAAATAACATTTGTTATTTGTTAGAATGTTAGAAATAGCAGTTAGATAGTCTGTGCTTATGTGGCACTCTGCATAGAATAGCATAGGTAACATTGACACTAGAATAGTCTAAATTAGAATGCCTCAATATTTTTTGAGGAAATTTTGTGAGAAGAAAAGTAATACAGGATGGGTTTGCATGAATAGGTTATTTTTCGCATAATGGAGCATATTCACATCAGTGTAATACCCACCCACCCCCACCAACACACACACACACACACACACACACTGACAAACAACCTGAATGTTTGAAAAGAGAATGGAGAAAGGGGAAAGTATATTTAAGTCGGAGGCTATTAAAATAATCCAGATAAGATGTAATGAAGGACTCAATGTGAAGTCAGTAGGTAGGAGTGGTTAGATGCAAATGATTTTAAGGAAATGAAATCAACAAAGTCTGACAATTGATTGGATATACCCTGTGTGTGTGAGAGAGAGAATGAAGAGTCAGGGATGTTTCCATTATTGGGAAGCTCAGTGAAAAGAATATGTTACAGGATGACCTAAGAGAGGTGAATTTTGGGGGAAAGATGATGACTTCTCTTTTTAGACTTGTTGAGAATAAGGTGGCTATAATTAAGAGGCATCTCAGTGAAAATTCCATCAGGCAACTGGAGATGTAGGAAAAGAAATCAGGAGAAATATAAAGCATATATATATATATATATATATATATATATATAGAATCCAAGGAAGGAAGCTAATAATTTCACCACAAGAGATTATGTGTGATTTAACTATTAAGTTATGAATAAATGAAAAGTGACAGAGAGATATGTCTAGATATTCTAAAGATATATCTAAAACATATACAATGCATGTACATATAAATACATATACATATATGTGCATACATATAAATATCCACAGGTGTGTATTACTTCAGAGAGAAGAAGAAAAAAAGGAGGAAGAGGAGAATAAAGAAAGAAAATAAGAAATAGAAAATAGAAATTTCCCAGAGAAGAATCCTTTGTAGCATGAATATAGAATGACAAGCAATGATTAATAAATCTCCAAAATAGGCCCAAAATGACTAAGGTAACAGTTAAGAAAATGACATTTCATAAGCATTTCAGGAATTCAAATGAAGGAAAGTTTTATTTTCATATGTCAAAATGATAAGAGGTCAAGTAGGAAAAGATATTTGAAAATATCAATAGTTAATATTGAAGAAATTAATCTTGCAGAAAGAAGTAGGTGAGTGAATAAACTAGAGAGAAGTCAGATTGCAACTGAGTAGTAGTAAGGAGAGTGAGTGTAAAGAGAGAAGTAGAGGCTATGAGTGATACACCTGAAGGTATGATACTTTCATTTTTTTTCGGGGGGGGCAGGCTACTGCTGATTCAGCCAGTGCCAAAGTCAAAAATAAACTTGATTTTAGTAAGGGATTTGACAGAATAGTTTAAGTGATCCTTGTTGAAATGATTTGAGAAATAGGTTAAATGACAGTGCAGTAAAGTACCCTCACAATTCAGTGAGATTATGAATTCAAGGACTAGTCATAAATGGTTCAAAACCCACTTTGAAGCAGATCTCTAGTGAAATATCTAGGGACCTGTGCTTGGCCCTGGGCTGTTAAACACTTTTATCAACTAATTTGAATAAAGAAATAGATAGAATGCTAAGCAAACTTTCAGATATTAAAAAGTTAGGAGGAATAGCTAAAATGAGATGATAAAGGAGGATTTTTTTTTTAACCAGCAGGATCATATTATGTATGTATGTATGTATGTATATATATATATATATATATATATATATATATATATATATATATATAATTAATAAATAAGTAAAATGAATAGGAATAATTATGATGATTTAAATTTAGATGTTGGGTATGGGAGTCATAATATATAGATTGAAATGCTGTCTGTACTACTTGCTGCCTGTGTGACCTTTGGCCAATTCTATAAACTCTTTGGGTCTTAGTTTCTTCATCTATTTAACATTGAGATTGGCTTGGTTTCTGTAATACCCTTTTAGTTTTAAACTTTGATCTTCTAATCCACTTTTTAATCAAATTTGTAGGTACAGTATGGAGGAAGAATATTACTTAGCATCAATTGAGAAAGATCTAGATTTTAGCTGAATCTTAATCCACAGTGTTATATCACAGTCCCTAAAGCCAATGTGCAAATTTGATTAGATCTTCTCTGTGTCCCATTGCACTGATGGGCTGTTGCATTTTAATAATTTAGTCTTTGTGAAAGAAAAAGAAATGTTTATGTAAATGTAGGAAAGGGAATGGACAATCAGACATAGTGGACTGGGACAGAGTTTAGGAATAACTGATAAGTGGTCATCACTCTGCACAGGCAGGCTAAAGGAACAAAGGTGTAAACTGTTTTAAATTTCATTTAATATGTTTTGTTGCTTAAAATTATTTATGATAAATTACTCATCAAGGTTCTTTTATACTTCAAGGATCAGTAATTTCATCTGTGCAAAGATGAAATCCCTTTTCTCATGCAAAGCACAACCACTTCCTACCTTACTACACAGTTTAATAAGTTGATGACAAAAACACTAACAACACATAACATCCCCTGGTGGCTAGAACTTGATGATGAGCTCCTCAGCACTTAGCAAGGTTGGCTATCAGAAAACAGACATACAGTCTGCCACAAACCTCATGTCTGAAGCCCTTCCAACTGGGTAAGACTTGCCAGAATTTTTATTTGACAGGTAAAATGCATGAAAACACAAGGTGACCTCCATATTTATAAGAGATTTCAGAAGATGATTTCAGTGACAGACACTAAACCAAAATAAAAGCTAACAAAACAAATTAAGAGATGAAGTGAAGGGATTAAAATAAGTGATTCAACAAACTCTTTTTACCTTTTTCTAGAATTTTATAACTATATCAGTTAATCAAGCAGATTTTCTCAAGATGCAAACCAATCTACAAAAATGCTTTGGATACCACTGTAATCCTAAAATCAATACTTAGCATAAAGGTTTTCATACTTACTCCATGCCATAAGATTACTAGACTTTTTGTTGTTAATCTACTATAACATTCCATCTTCCAACTTTCCCTAGCTCTTTCATTCCCAGAATGCCTCTTTTCCTCAATTCAGTTTCATGACTTCCCTGACCTTCAAGATTCAGCTTAAATCTTACCTCCTAGAGAGGTGGTTCTCAAACTTTTCTTCTTAGTGTCTCTTTATACTATTGAAATTTATTAAGGATCTGTTCAAATAATTTTTGTTTATGTGAATTATATTTATTGCTATTTACCATATTGGAAATAAAAACTAATTCTGAATTCAGATACTCTCAGGAAGGGTTTCAGAGACACCCAGGATTTTCTGGGACCATACTTTGAGAACTCCTGCTCTAGAGGAAACATCTTAAAGTCTCTCTAAGTGCTGGTGCTTTCACTCTGAGATCACCTTTCATTTGTACTGCAAATTCTTTACTGGATAACTATTTTTCTTTTTTCTATGTCATTGGAATAAAAGCATTTTGAGGGCAGGCTCCATGGGTGCCCCTTTCTTTGTATCCTCAGCACTTAGCATTGTGCCTTTAAAGAAAATTCTCAATGAATATTTATTGACTGACTGACTGACAAAAGAGATAAACATAGAATAAAGAATTATTAATATCAATTACTTATAAATTGATTAATGATAATAATGATAATAATAATTTACCAATTAAAGAATTGAGTGATCACTATGTGTAACCATTCTTAGAAGAGACAATGAAAACCAAAAATAAGACAGCTTCTACCCTTAAGGGAGTTATATTCCTATTAGTACATTTTTATTAATAGTTTTCTTTTGACATCACTTTCATTTCCTTCTATTTTCCTTACAGTTACACCACCTACAGAACAATTCTTTTACACACACACACACACACACACACACACACACAAACTAAAGTAATTTAAAGATATACTTAAAAAGCAGAATTTCAGATGCTAGAGGACTACATATTTTGTCTCTAAGGAAAATTATTAAATATATCAATCAATTCCAATAATATATGTTGTGTTTTGCCCTCATAATCCCTAACCTGAAGGTAGATATATTTTGTATTGGGATTCATTTTCTAGACCATTTTAGATATTATTAATTCACAGAATATTCAATTTCAAGTTGTTGTTATTCTTTCCTTTCAGCTAGATGATTTTGAATATTACTTTCTTGGATCTACTTACTTCCCTTTAAATCAGTTCATAAATCTTCACCTCTCCTCCTTTATATTCTTTGTGTATATCATATCTTATGGTATAGTAGTATCCCATTTACATTCATGTAGCATAATCTATTTAAATATTGCTAAATTGTTGAATATCTACTTTATGTCAGTTTTTTAGTATTACAATGGACTAGCTATGATTATTTTGATATGCATTAGACCTTTCTGTCTATTTTTTAGTTTTTCTGAGCACATACCTAGTAATGAGATCTCTAATTCAAAAACACAGATATTTTAATCATTTTCTTTGAATAATTTCAATTTGCTTTCCAGAATGATTGGACCAATTCATAGTTTTCTTAAAATATATTCATTGTCATACCATTTAATACTGTTTCCGTTTATATTATCTGTGCCAATTTCTTAGATGTGAAGTGAAACTACAGAATTTTTTTAATTTATATTTTTCTATTGCTATTAATTTATACCAGTTTTCAACTGTGATTGCTTTTTTGTTTGTTTGGAATTCTATTAAAAAATTATTTATATCCTTTTCTATTTGGGGGAGTGACTTTTGGTATTATATATTTGTCATCAAGCTCTAAATATCCAAGATTTATAAAGAATCTTTTCATAAATAGAAAATGAAAAGCTAGTTTTCCTTGACCAATTTTTGGTTTTACCTATGAGAATATCTTCCATCTTTTGTTTGCTTCAGAGTTTTCTCCTAGCTTAAGCTCTGGAAAATTATCTCTCTCTCCTCTCCCTCCTTCCCTCCCTGCCTCCCTCCTTCTCTCTCCTTCCCTTACCTCCTCTCTTTCTCCAATGAATTTTCAATATAATATTCATTATTCAATCTACATATTCATACTGACACATTAATCTTATTGTAGCATGTAATATAACATAATAGTTTTTCAAAATCTCTTTCTAGGTAATCAAATATTTATTTTTATTTTATAAACATCGGGCTGTTGAGTTCACTTTTTCTATTCCATCTTTTATCTATACTGTTTCACTGACCTATTTTATAAAAATTTAGTAAAATTTCTTATTTAAGCCCTCATTTTTTACCTGTTTGTTTCCCAAAAACTTAAAATCTTTGTACCTCAAATGATTATATATATATATATGTGTGTGTATATATATGTGTGTGTGTGTGTGTGTGTGTGTATATGTATGTGTATGTATATGTGTATATATATATATATATATATATTGTATGTGTATGTATGTATGTGTATGTGTATATATATATATTATGTGTGTATGTGTGTGTATGTATATGTATATGTGTGTGTGTGTATATATATATATATATATATATATATATATAACACCTTCTTGGTAATTTGGTTGGAATGGCAGTAATTCAATAATTTAGGTAGAACTGTCATTTTTATGATGAGGATGTGCCCTAATGATGAACACTGTGTAACCTTCCAATTTTTTGTCATTCTTTATTTCTTTTAAATGTTTTATGATTATATATATATGTATATATATATATATATAAATATATATATATCATTGTTTCTTTGTTTATAATTCAGACTAAATTTGTGAATTTTTTCCCTATTTGGAGAGAAGTTTTCCTTTCTATTATTTCCTACTGAACTTCGTTATTGCTATATAAGACTATTATAATTTCTGGGAATCTATATTGTAACATTATACTTTATTGGAATTAATAATTCCATCAATTGGTTTCTGATCCTATGAAATTTCTTATGTAAACTTTTCTATCAAAAGAGCCTACACTTTATTTGAGATATACAGTTAATTCAGAGCAGTATCTTAAATAAATATGGGGTATAAAAATACAAATGCATTTTTAATTGGACGACTTTAAATGAAAAGTAGAGGTTTTATGTTTTATCTATCCAAGAATCAATATGATGCTAAAGAACTTTCTTGATTAGGGGAAGGACATGGCCAGAGACCTATGACTTAGGAATATCAATTTGGAAGCTATATGGAATATTGATTGAAGAGGGAAAGGAATAGATGGTGAAGATGAGTTGGAAGGTTATTGAAACAGTGTTGTGAATACAAATAAAAAGACATATTGAGAGATTCTGGGTAAGTAGAATTAGCAGTATTTATCAAATTGTTGGAAAAATGTGTTGAGTAAAAATATGTAGATAATGGTTTGATTCTGAAACTGAAAAAATGATGAAACTCTCAAAATAAATAAAGTAATTAATAATAGGAGTGAATTGAGTTGGATTGAGAATGGGAATAAGTTCAATTTTGGACATATTGAGTTTGATATTACTAAATACTATTTTAATAAAGATGTACCTGGAAATAAATGATCTAGTGCTTTGGAGAGAAGTGGGTGTTCCCAGTTTGTGAAACCATAGAACATAAGATGGGAGAAGGGGAAAATGCAGCTTTTTTGCATATTTTTTAAATCTAAAATCTTTTGAAATGAGAATGTATATATAAATTTGTCAGATATGTCAATGTCTTCATAAATATATTGTGTTGGGAGAAAAGGTTGTTTGGACCTTTCCTATGAACTTTTCATATACTACTTTGTGTTTTAGTTCTTTGGATACCTATTTAATATCTCAGATTATACTGTCAGCTTTTTGAAAGAAGAGACTCTATATTCTTTATTATCTTACTCCACTTTGTCACGCAAGACAATTACTGAGATATAGTATTTATTCAGTATATTTTCTTTTGATGGACAGCTGAATGAATTTTTGAACTCGATGAAATTTGGAGGAAAATAACCAAAGTAGAAATAGGATAATTTTGAATATTTATATTTTTAATATAAGAGATAAATTATTCAGTCTATTAAATATCTAGAAAAAGTCATTTGAACTGGTAAAATGAGTTTTTTTCCTCCTCAGTTGGGTAAGAATATATTTGGTCAGAATATATTTTTAATTTATTCTAAAAAATGTGCTATATAAGCATTTGTATAAGCATTTGTTCATTGACTTTTTGAAGCTTTGAAAAAATAGGACAAGTTGAATGGGATCTGTTATGCAAGCCAATATGAACATACATACATATGCTTTTCTTCCATCTGTATCTAAAATACACAATCTTTCTGACTTTTTAAAAGGAAATCAATTCCAACTAGTCCATCTACAAAATTACATGTAGTACACTTTTAACACAAAACAAATTTTTCTTCATGAAAATTTCTTCAAACATTTCATATGTCGAGCTTCAAAGGCATTGTAAAAATATGAGATAGTTTGATCCAGTAACTCCCAGAACACTAAAATCTCCCCATGGGGAAAGCAGAAAATAGAACCCCACTATATATTTTGGATTTGAAAATGTTAAGTCACAGAATCTTTATTTCTTATCTCTGCCTCACCATCACTACTTATATATTCTTTTCTGAATATCAGAGAACCACAGAATGTACACTTGAATTTTAATTTTAGAAATCCTATCACATTGTTGTCTCCAGCCTTCACTTCCAAAGCCTTCCCAGCTACCTTGTTGCCTAAAATAGAGGCATGCTTCATTACTCAAAAATATTCTCCTACCTGGTCTTGCTGAGGCTTCAAAACACCTTGTTCCTGGACATGCAGCTTTTCCTTCCTACTCTTCCCTCTCAAATTCTAGAACCATGACTTATTATTAGTGTGATTCTTCTTCACTATAGCTGAAATTGGGTTCCTCTATTCCCCCATGGAGCAATTGTAATTGTATAGACCAAAAGTCTGTGATTAGCACTACCCAGTTACATGATCACCACTCCCATGAATGTGTTATCTATCTCATGGCAATGTAAACTTCTAAAATACTTCTCTAACCACCTAAAATTGATTTTTAAAGTTGATTGAATAGAGCTATGCAATTATATATTCTGATTTATCAGCATGCTCATATATTAAGTAATTCATTTGTACACAGTTTCATAGACACAGACAAGGCTTCTAAGGCAGCATTACCATCTTAGGGTAATGCTTTCAAATCTTAACCATTATAATTTTTAAGTGACTTCCATTCTTCCTTGGAAATGGGAAGAAGGAGATTTTTTTTTCTTTTACCATGAGGGACATAAACAACAACAACAAAAAGATGGGGATTTAGGCTTACTTTCAATATTATATTTTCTTTATCCTTATTCCCTTCCTGAAACCATAGTCTCATTATAGTGGTAAAACAGACTTACTAACTTTTTATCATAAAGATGTAATTATGAAATCCAAAGAGGTGAGTTTCTAAGCAACAAAGACTCATTTTCTAGAAAGCATTGTGTAAAATGAAAAATCTAGGAGGAGAAGTAGAAAAAATGACATTTGAGTGAAACTGTGTCTAAATAGTTTTCTATGAGTCACCTCTGATTGTAGTTAAAGGTTGATCTATCTTGAGTCACTTAGACACTGATAGATGTTCCAAAATCAATTGTGCAAGGCAAAAACATGAGAATACATTGATTGGTTCATTTTCTTGAAGCAGATTTGCTAGGAATTTCATTTTAATGTATGTAACTAATTTTGCATTTATGAAGAATTAGCCCTTAACCTTTATAAAGTGCTAGCCACCTGTCTCACTAGTTGTTTTTGCAAATATAGATGATAGGGGTAACGAGCTCTACAGAAAATGTCAGACTGTTTCTAATGTGATGATTAGTTTTACTAAACCATTTTTTCTTAAAAAAACAAAAAACTTTACAATAAAGGTTAACAATTTGGGAGGGGAAGAGAAAATGAATATATTAGAAAAAGTAGGTGTTACATAAACAAAAAGATATGAATAAAATGTATTTAATCTTTTTTCCTATTACTGACTTATCCAACTTGTTTTTAAAAAGAATAGACACATATTCATCAAACTAGATGAGTTACGAAATAGAGAACATGGCCTGCAATCAAGAAGATGAGAGTTCAAATCCACCTTTAATACTACCGTGGGATATAGGAATAGATGTATTTCCCTATAACTACTTTGGTGTCACAGTTGATTGATATGATTTGTTTTACAAGAGAGAATGGGAGCCCTGAGGAACAATATTATTTTTGCTTACAAAGAATAAAGGATCCTGAGGAAGAAAACCACTGAATCACTTCTGGTCCCAAAATAATAGAGACCTAAGGAATAGGATAGATGGCAGTTCCAAAGGATAGCATGTCCTTCCTAATAAAGACAAGAGTACAGACCAAGAAAGCAGTGACCATATCTCTCCCTAGATCACACCATCTTGGAAGCAGCAAAAACTTTCAGACACCCAAAACTAGTTGTAAAAACAGAACTAAAATGCCTGATGCTTCAGATAATTGCTCTTCCTACACACACACAAGAAAAAGAACCCAGTTTTAACATAAAATCCAAAATAGAGCAAAAACTAGCAAAAAACAATAAAAAAACTGAACATAAAAAGCTACTCAGGGATAAGGGAAGACTAAGACACAAATTGAAAAGAATATATTGAAATAAAAATAGCTGCATGTAAAGCCACAAAGAAAATATGAATTGGACAGAAGCCCTATGGGATTTCTTAGAAGAACTTAAAAATTCTTAGTTTTTTTCAAAATGAGAGCAATGTAAAAAAACATTCCAAAAAGAAATAACAGATTTGTAAAATATACACAAAAAAGACTGAAGAAAATAATACCTAAAAATGGAAAAAAGAGGTAGAAAAATTCATTAAGAAAAATAATTCCTTGAAAAGCAAAATTGGTCAAATAAAAAAGAAAAAGAGGTACAAAAACTTACTGAAGAAAGCAATTCCTTAAAAATTAGAATTTGGCAAGTAGAAGTTCATGAAAAGTGAGGAAACAGAGTAAAAAAAGAATGAAATGTAGAAGAAAGTGTGAAATATGTCACTGAAAAAGAACTGCTTTGAAAAATAAATTGAAAGATAACTTACAAATCATTGTACTACCTGAAAATTATGATTAAATAAAGCCTGGACATCATATTTCAAAAAATTTAAAAGGAAAACTGAGTCACACTTATCAGACTGGCTAACATGACAGAAAAGGAAAATGACAAATGTTGAAAAAGATGTAGAAAAATGTGGACACAACTACACTCTTAGTGGTTTTGCAAAGTAAAATGAATAGAACCAGGAAAACATTGTACACAGTAATAATAATAATAGTAATACTGTAAGGATAATCATCTGTGACAGCCTTACCTATTCTGATAAAAATAATGATGCAAGACAAAAATGCTATCCACCTCCAGAAAGAAAACTAATTAAATCAGAGTAAAGTTGAAAACATTGGGTTTTCACTACATAGAATTCCCAGTCCCTCTATTTTTTTCTGCCTGCATTTTTGATTTCCTTCACAGGCTAATTGTATACTATTTCAAAGTCCAATTCTTTTTATACAGCAAAATAACTATATAGACATGTATACGTATATTGTATTTAATTTATACTTTAACATATTTAACATGTATTGGTCAACCTTCCATCTGGGGGAGGGGGTGGGGAGAAGGAGGGGAAAAATTGGAACAAAAGGTTTGGCAATTTCAATGCTGTAAAATTACCCATGCATATAACCTGTAAATAAAAAGCTATAATTAAAAAAAAAAAGAAAACATTGATTTTTTTCACTTTCTTTTTTAAATTTTATTTTTGCCTACCTTTTCTTTTTCAACATTGCTAATGTAGAAATATGTTTTGCCTGAATTCCTCTCTATTATCTCAATGATCAATCTCACATTATCTGCAACCTCATTCTTCTTGACACCCTCTTCACACACCTGGGAATTCCTGACAGCACATTAATATCTCAGTTTACTCCTCTGTTCACTCTGCCTCTTCTTTTTTCTTACTTCCAGAAAAAAAATATAGAAATTCTCTAAACATCTTCAATGACTCTTTTTCTCTCTTTTCACTTATTAGGTAATTTGTATCTATGCTTATTTGTTATTAATTTTAGGTCTCTCTTACTAATTCAATGACCCCTGACCATGTCTGACTATTGTTTACCTCTCCTTCAAGTCTCTCTCATATATCATTATAAATCTGATCTTCCTAATACCCATATTCTCTAATATTAATCCCTGGAAATTCTTCAGACTGACTTCCTATTGACTAACATCCCAACTCAAAACTTCTTAAACTCACATCTTGGATCCTTATAATATGGCCCCAATTTCTCTTCATAGTTTTATTCCTCACGACTCCCCTTTATTTATCATATTTCTGGAAAACTTATTCAAACCTTCCTAAGCATTCCCCACATTTAAATATATTTTCTCTTTCTGTTAATACTCTTTGTTATGCTCCTCCCAACCACCTCCTCTTTGAAATCTTACCCATTCCTTTATGCCCAACTCAAATGTTCCTGCTTCTGTCAAGACCTTAGTCATTTAGCTACGCCCAGAGAAAGAACTCTGGGAAATGACTAAAAACCATTACATTGAATTCCCAATCCTTATATTTATGCCCACCTGCATTTTTGATTTCCTTCACAAGCTAATTGTACAATATTTCAGAGTCTGATTCTTTTTGTACAGCAAAATAACGGTTTGGTCATGTATACTTATTGTGTATCTAATTTATATTTTAATATATTTAACATCTACTGGTCATCCTGCCATCTGGGGGAGGGGGTGGGGGGTAAGAGGTGAAAAATTGGAACAAGAGATTTGGCAATTGTTAATGCTGTAAAGTTACCCATACATATAACCTGTAAATAAAAGGCTATTAAAAAAAAGACCTTAGTCATTTTCCCTCAATCAGAGTGATTTTTTTCTCTCTTCAGAACTGCTGTAATTCTTCATATTATTAAATATTATTTCATCACATTTGACTTTACATTATAATAACCCATACAATAAGGACACTATCTAAATTATTCACTTCTTCAAGAGGGGAGCATCATCTTATTCAACTCTGTCTCCTATAAAATGTTTTGTACACAGCAGATATTTTATAGTATTTTGTTGAATTGGTTTGGATCTAAACACCAAGTATAGTAATTTAATCCAGAAGTTAAATCAATGTAAATTAATTGGTGCAAGGAGACCAAAAGATCCCAGAAAGCACCTTAGTCAGCAAACATTTGCCAAATGGAGAGAGATGGATGCCAAAGGCAATACTGGTACAGAATATAAATTCATCTATAAAATCTTATGAAGAATGATGATTAAAGATTATGAGCTGTATCATTTTATAAAACACAGGAAGCAGTGCCAGATAAAAAAGACTCTAAAGTAAGTTTGGCAATAGATTCAGCTACTTTAAGTCATCCCATGGCCATTCAAGGTTGAAAACTGGAAGGAAAACTTTAAACAAGAAAAATGAGGGGAAATTGCAAAAAAAAAAATTAAGAATTTATTTTTTCTTCATCGATGATATTGAAGTAACATACTTGGATTCATAATAGTTCTTAATACTTATAGAGAAATTAGAATTTTCATTAGAGAGAACAGTTTGGATTATTATGTAATATAAACCCTGTAATCACTCCATCAACTCCAATTTCTACTATTATACCAAGTTCCATTTGAATGGCAAGCTACACATCAGGTTTCCTGGAAACTGACAATAATTTTTATAACTCAAAATCCATCATTGAGCTTCTCACCATGCTTATTCATTTACATCAATTAGCTAGCTAGATGAAATTAATTTTTAAAAGGTACATTTAATTATTTTGATGTTCTTTGTGGGTGACATTGTGATGATCAGACAGAGTCCCAAGGCATTACAGAGCCTTCTGTAAGGAGGTTGGTAATTATTCAAAATTATTTGGGCTATCCATTCACAGAAGAAAAACTAAATGGATGAAGAATGTATAAATGGACATCTTATACAGCTTGTCATTATCGCTCAATGATTTCATTTGTGAACAATTTTTCGTGATCTATATGAAGTTTATTTTTTGTTTTTGTTTTTGTTTTTTTTTTTGGCAAAGATAGTGAAGAAAATTGCCATTTCCTTCTCTGACTTATCTTACAGATAAGGAAACTGAGGCAAACAGGTCAAGTGACTTACCCAGAGACACACAACTAGTAAATATCTAAGGTCAGACATCACAAAGATGTGTCTTCCTGACTTGTAGTTTAGAACTCTATCCAGTGGCTCTATATAGAGTTTATTGAAAAAAAGATGATAGATAGATGGATAGATAGATAGATAGATAGACAAACAGATAGATAGATAGATAGATAGATAAACCAGTTGCACAATAAGCTGGGCTCATATTATTTCAAAATGAGAAAATATTGCTTTTGATAATTCATACTGTCTCCAAACATCTCATAAGAGCAAAGGCTCATTTTTTTTCTGTACAAATATTTTATTAACATTGCAATTTGGCAGCAAGATATGGAATACCATTATTTCAAAGAACTAATTATAAGTATCACATTAGGAGAAATAGAAACTTTTGTAGGAGATGTGATCAGTCAGTAATATATAAACGATCAGGAATTTGGAAGAGCAATGGGGTACAAGGTTGCATAAAAAAAACTGCATAACAGAAAAGTAAGAGTCTAAACATGGCAAGGGCAAGAAATGACAGGTGGCCACCAGAATTCACCACTAGTACTTTTATGGACTCAAGAAAAATTAAGGAAGTCCTTCATAACTTTGTGGCTGGCTAGCTTGTGGAAGAGAAAGAGAAAAGTTATAAAGGGTAGACAGTCATTCATGGACTCTCTTCTACATCAGCAAAAGGGCTAGCAAATCTGTGGAATGATTGTTCTAGTAGAACAAACACAAATGTGCATGGGCATATTTAATTGTAAAATTATAAAACATCTATTATGGGCAAGAAATTATGTCTGCTACTAAGAATGCAATGGCAAAAATGATACAGTTCATGCTCTCAAAGAGTTTATATTCTGTGAAAATATGTGACATAATTACACATGCATTAGTAAATGCAATAAATCATAAAGAACTAGAACACATGAATAACCAATGAAATTAGGGGAAAATATTTCATATATTCACACAAGAGACAACAATTCTCCTGACTTGAATCTTGAAGAAAGCTAATACTTATAAGCAAAAATGAAGAGAGTTTCTAGGCATGGGGGCAACCTATTCAAAGTCATGGAGTCAGAGAAGAATGTTAATTTCAGTACACAGCTAGTTGTGTAGTTTGTAATGTAGAATGCACAAAGGAGAATACTATTAAATACATCGGAACAAGTAAGTATGAGGCAGATTGTAGAGGCTTTGGATTAAGAACATGAAGAGTTTTATATTATCCTAAATGAAATAAAAGGCCAATGAAGGTTATTTTATTTTATTTTTGAAGATCAAAGTGGTAGACCTAGATGTATCTGTTTTTAATAAGTTTCATTTGATAGCTTTTTGAAGGACAAAATGGAAAAAAAAAAGAATCAAGAATCAGGGAGATCAATTAGAAGATAATTGTAGTAGTGCAGAAAGGAGATGAAAAGGATTTAGTACCCCTGGGATTGTAGAGAAAATAATGTGTGCAGTGCATTTTGATGAGGTAAAATTGACAAGACAATAAATTCATAGAGATGGAAAATGAAGAAAAAACAAGCAAAGAAAAGAATGGCTTTGAGATTGCAAACCCAGTTTATGTGGAGGATTTTGAACCATTCTAAAAAAAATAAGGAAATTTAGTGGATGGATAAATTTCTGATAGCAAAAGTTATTTTATATAAGTGATTTCTTTAGTATTGACCAGTTTGAAATTCCCATGGATTATATAGGTAGATTTGTCTAGTAGATAATTGGCCTTAGGGTATAAGGAAATATTTGTTCATCCTAATTTTCAAAATGAAGCAAATTTAATCAAATTAATAGAATTTAAGTTTCTTGAGGACAGGAGCTAATGTTTATGTGACCATATTTTCTATATCTACCATAGTATTTTATATATAGTAATTTTTTAAAATGTTTGTTGAATCAAAATGAATTCAAATATGAAATAAGGTAATAGGGGAAAATAATGATATCCAGAGTACATTTTGAAACTCAATGAGGCAAAGCTAAGTACTAATTATTTTTCAAGGAAACATTTCCCCCACCAGATTCAATTCACTATCTATTTACAGAATAGTATGCTGGCAGTAGCTTTACAGAAAACTTTAGACCTTTGAGCCTGCATAGGTGTAGTGTTTTCAAATGATAATGGAGAAAGGACAAAGCACAGCCAAGCATAAAAATTAATTTTTCATGATGACTATAATCTGTGAAGCCAGTATAACTTGATTTTAATCAGACAAAAACAGTACAGAGAAAAGATGGGGAGGAGCTGGTGTGGAATATTATTTTCCTTTTCATGATGATGTTTTCAGCTGGGTACAAGACTCACATATTGCCTGAACATTAGAAATTCTAGGTTCTAAGACTTGATTCTGCAAACATTTAATTCTGTGACCTTAGTCAGATCACAGCACTAATTTAAGACTCAGAAAAAATGGGAGTTTAATTAAACTATCTTTTAGGTTTCTTCCAGCTCTAACATTCAATAATTTATATTTCAAGGTTCCTTTCTATCCTTAAGTTCTATGTACTTTCATAATAATAAATATTATAATTGCTAGTAATAGTAGTAATAATAATTATAATAGAATTTATATAATGCTTTAAGTTTTACAAAGTGTTTTATACACATCATCTCTTTTTATTGTCCCAACAACCCTGAAAGGTAGAAGCTATTATTATATCTATTTGACAGAAAAGGAAAATGAGGCAAGAATGTGACTTTCTGGCATCATACATCTAACGAGTGTCTAAGGATAGAACTGAATTTTGGTCTTCTTGACCGCAATTCTGAACACTTGATCCATTGAGATACTCAGGTGCCAGTGTTCTATGTCACAACGTCCTTCTAACTTTTCATGGTCTGTGTTAGATTAGCCAAACAGAAACTCCAACATAGTATGTCCTCCTCCTCATTCTAATATCCCTCCACATCTTCCAGAAAAACAGATAAAATAACAAAACATGCCAGTCTAAAAATAAGATTTGAGCCTGTGCTTTAACATTTACTTACTGAGGGAGAGATGAATTGCTTATACTTTTGACCTTATCCCTCCTATTCTATATATTATTATAATAATAATTGCAATTTTTATCCAGTAAAGATCTTGTATAAATCACATTAGATTGTATATATAATACTTTGAAATCAAACACTGCCATAAGAAATCTATCGTTTAGATTTCATTTAGATTTAGATATCATTTAGATTAGTTAAAGAATCTATCATTGTTTTTCACTCATGTCCAATTCTCCATGAATCCCTTTGGGGTTTTCTTGGCAAAGACATTGAAGAGGTTTGCCATTTACTTTTCCTGCCTATTCTACAGATGAGTAAACTGAGGCAAACAGAGTTAAGTGACTTGCCTAGCATCACAGAGCTAGTAATTGAAATCAGATTTGGATCATAAAGATAAGTCTTTCTAATTTCCTGGACTCAATCTACCGGGCTACTATCTGCCCTATTAAGGCTTTTAAAAACTATTATTAGCATTCTGACTATTCCATAATACCTTCCTTATCATTGTTTCAATGATGTTAAAAAGAGAAGCAGAAATTCCATTTCCTGAGCCCAGTGTATTGATAATAAAATGTCATAAGTATTTTCTATTCATACTTATTTTAATATCTTAAATATGTATGGTTGAATCAATTTGGGAAAACTCTTAACTGACTCTCCTTGCAGCCCTTTCATGACATAAAGATGTTTTTAAAATGTTGTTGTAACTGAAAATTTTATCAGTCCATAACATCCACAGGGATGGCTCTCTCCAAATAAAGCTCAACTAGTCCACAGACAATGTCTCCTACGTACAGGCAATAGAGATGCAATCCAGCCAAAGCCCAACACTCAAAAATTTTTGAGCTTGCTTGAATGTTTCACAGTTTACAATCTACTTATATCTATCCTGTGAGAACACAGATAACATGAAGTAAGTAAGCTTTGTCAGTTCTAAAGGGCTATTTCAATATCAGCTCTTATTGGTATTTATATTTTCTTAATTTCATAATGAGGCACCATGACGATTTAATGGCAGGGGCTCTAAATTTTTGGCTTATTGAAAAGACAGAGATATGGAGCGTATTCACCCCCAAATCTGGTGTCTGTGAGTGCTCTGCATTGATTCCAATGATATTATGATCCTATAGTCACATTTGAAATCTGACTTTGGGAATTGTCTTCAGAACCTATCACGAGCTGCCTAGCAGTACCCATCTGCTGGCTCATTACTCTAGCCTTAAATTGCATTTATTTTTAATGTCCAATATGTCTGTGTCTACAAAGAGGGGGAAAAATCATTCTTGGAGAACTTCTCCTGGGACTTCATTAACACTGATGGAACAAAAAGGGTAATCCTTGTGCAATTTGGAAAGTCAGATGTTTGACACTGAGAGGGGGAGAGGGAATTTAACATGTAGAATATTTTGTGCATACCTTTGCCCCCCAAATAGACAATATTCTTAATGAATATGTTATCTTATGACAATGATAGTAACTGCCAGTAATAGTTCTTGTACCTAGACTATTACATTTCATCTCTGAAATAAACATCTCATATGTGTTTAATTAAGAGCCATTCCATGACCACTTTTACGAGTCAACCATCTTTTAAAATGATGACTCTGGAATCAAAACAACAAAATGATGACTTCTACTAAAGTTAAAGGTTGGATCTTAAAGGGAGAACTTTTTTTTCCTAACATAGTCAGTCTACTAGACTATTTCTTAAATGATAATTTCTTTATATATATACATATATATATATATATGTACATATATATATATATATATATATCTGCCTTATTAGAGATAGTATCCATTCCTGAAAATACAAAGAATTCTTGAGGTACTAGTGCCATTACTGGTTTTTTGTTGAATTCTTTAGCCACATATTAGAATGTTTTGAAGATTATTAGCAAACCAGTATAATGATACTAATGTAATAAGAACTGAGTTCCATATTATGATTTAATGTTTACAGAGTAACAAGGACAAATATTATTTCTGTGCTACAGGTTAAGAAATTGGGGTGCAGAAAAGCTAACTGATTTTACAAGGGGCTCACAATTAGAAAGTATTGGAATCAGGATTGAAACTCCTTTCTCATAAACTCAAGTCCAAAGGCTCTCCCTATTACATCATGTTATGTTGGTGTGTGATCACATAAATGTTGGTAATGTGTATGTTTGTATACATACATACATACATATATGCACATAGTTATTTTATGAATGGCCACAATAATGACTTATATTTATAAAGTAATTCATAGTCGATAAAGTTTATGATATATTCAGTCCTATTCTTGTATTTAGTTTAATTTTTGAGACAATGGGCCCAGAGTTGGACCATGAATCAGGAAGGACTAATTTCAAATTCCACCTCCATCACTCACTGGCTTGTCTGTTATTAGTGTTTCTGTTAATCCTCACAACAACCTTGTGAGATAGGTGATAATATCTCCATTTGACAAAAGAAGAAACTAAAGGTCAGAGCAATGAAGTCATTTCCTTCAGGCTTGCAGGTAAATGGCAGAGTCTGAATTTGATCCCAAAGTCATCTGCTTGCAAATTGAATTTTCTGCCTTTCATGTCACACAGTTGTTTATCTCTGTGTTTACACAGCTTTATATAATTAACTTTAATACAGTAAAAACAAAAACAATAACAACAACAAAACTCTGGCTTTGGAGGAAGAAGAGCTTAATTAAAAATCAACTTTGCTACCACTTACAACCTGTTTGGTCTTCAGCAGGAAACTCAACCTCTGTGTCATCCTTGATAACCTCTAAGAGCCCTTCTAGCTTTTAATCTCTGATCTCATGGGAACTTTAATGACTATATTTTTCATATGTTTTCTGTATTTACAAAACAAAAATCTATTACCTATTTCCTATTTGGATGGGGACTGGTTGCTCATAAATGCAGAGGGAAAATAGATAAGACAAGCTGGCTCCCTACTTCAGATAAGGCACAAATAAACAATGGAGCTGGAATTAATTTTATGTGCTATATCTGAGTATATTAGAGATATATAAATAGTAACATGTGAAGTTAAGAAAATCAGGGATATCTCCACAGAGAAAGCAGCATTTAATATCTGTTTTAACATTTAGTGAGTTTTCTAAGATGATCAGGAGAAAAGGAAAAGAACCTATATGATTTTAAATGTTTATAACTGTTCTCTTTGTGTTTGCAAAGAAATGGAAATCGTGGGAATGCCCGTCGATTAGGGAATGGCTGAACAAGTTGTGATATAGGAATGTGATGGAATATTACAGTGCTATAAGAAGTGAGGAGAAAGGGGACAGCTAGATGGCACAGTATATAGAGCACCAGGCCTGAAGTCAGGAGGACCTGACCTGAGATCAGATTTGATCTCAGACACTCAACACTTCCTAGTTGTGTGACCCTGGGCAAGTCACTTAACCCTAATTGCCTCACCAAAACAAAAAGTGATGAGCACAATGATCTTAGAAAAATATGATAGACTTGCCCAAAATAATGAAGAATGAAATGAGTCAAACCAAAAGAACATTGTATACAGTAGGTGAAACCACTATATTGCTTTAATATTCAGGATTGGTTGTTTGTTTGTTTTACACAGCCAGTGAGTATTAAGTGTCTAAGGTTACATTTGAATTCAGGTCCTCCTGACTCCCTGCTGGTGCTTTATCTAGGCAAGAAGAACTTAGAGCAACTAAATCATTTTGATTATCCTATGCAAAATGCCCAAATTAACTACAAAGGATATGTGAAAGAAAGTGCTATCTATATCTAGAGAAAGAACTGATAAATAAAAGTATGTATAAAATAGTTTTATATCTTCACACATATTTCTTCTAATGTTAATAATCTCTAGTTTGGGATGGGGAAGGGAAGAGAAGAAAGGGAAAAAAAAGAAAGTTACATGATACTTTTATTATAAACCTAAATAGTAAGTTGTATATAATAGATTTTCAGTTTCATTTACAATCAGCTTCCTCCACCCCATTCTACTTTGTTATGAAAATGTTTGTTTTATTTCTTTATTTCAGAATAAAATAAATAAAAATTTAAAAATAATGAGAATATTGAATGGTTAAGTAATATCAGCAATTGTAGGGAGGTAGTAAAGTTTTGGATGACTTACATGAACAGAGACGAATTCATATTGATTGATGATAAAATAAATAGAAGAGGAAAGGAGACTAGAAATCTATTATAGCATCAGATTAAAACTCTCAACATTTTTTTTTTACTTTTTGGCCTAGAACACATTTAAAATTGTGATCTATATTTAAATTTAAAAAGTTAGTTGGAAAAACTCTCTATGGGGAAAATCCTTCCACCACTGTGGATCTACAACTCCTCTGTAACATCCTTAGAAAATTTTCAAGAATTTGGCTGATGACTGACTTGCCCACACTACCCTGGGTGATGTGTATCGGAGGAAAAAAGGTGAAATCAGGTTTTGCTCATTTCAAAGCTGACCAAATCTAGTGTGACACTGTCATTTAGATGGCTAACGTTAGTCAAAAAAAGTATATTTTTCACTCTGGGATCAAAAAGAAATTCCGATTTTGCTAATGTAGAGAGAAGATTTAATGAGAAGAGAAAGGACAGATGCATTTATATAGGTGCTATGCTAAGCATTGTATTCTTTAATTCATGAATTCATTCATTTATTTCAGTCAATCATTAATTAATTCCTTCATTTATCTAGTTGATTATTTCAAATTTTTATGAAAAGAAGGGAGGCTATTACAATTTTGAAAATAAGAATTCTTGTGAATAAATTTTGGATTAATCGACCCCCCCCAAGAGTCTCAGTCTTCCCATCTGTAAAATGAGGGGATTGGACTAGATAATTCCTGAATTCCCTTTAGGTTCTCTATCTGTGATCCTTTGACAGAGTTCCAGAAAGTCACTCTTTTCCTTTAACTCCAATGGCATATTAGCATTCTATAGCATGCTCTTCATTGTGACAGCCAGAGATACTTTGGCTGGGAACCTTGGCAAAACCCAGCAGGGGTCTTTCACTGCCTACACAATTGAAAAGGGTTGTTTTAAACTCCCTTTCCTCAAGGCTCTCTCACAGAAAACAACCTATAACTACAGCTTTGACACACAACCCAAATCCAAACAGGCTTCAGAATGTAAAAGTAATTACACAGAAGGTCAAGTAAAACAAATACATATAAAGCAAACACTCCAGCTATGGCCCTGGGATCACAAATCATGGGAACAGTCAATAGCAACCAACTCTTCTTGCCTTTTATTCTTGGGAGGGCAGAGTTGGTGACGGATCTCATTTATTTTAATTGTACTAGCCAGCTCCCCCCCTCCATCCCACCCATCAGACACTGAAAAGGACAAACTGCATAAAACTTGCCATAGTCATCAGAAATCAGGAAGCCCTTTTTAAATACCCATTATGAATCCCACAGAATGGCCCAAAGGCAATGAGGACATTATTATTCAGGATGGAGCATGGTGCATTTTCACATACTAAACCAAAGCAGTTCCAGAACTGCTTCAATATCATGGGAGAAATAGTCAGGAAGATGTGAGTTTAATAAAAAGCTAAACTACTTAGCATCTGGTGAATCTTGGTGAGTCTCTTTGTTCTTTCCTGCTTCAGGTTCTTCATCTTTAATGCAGGATCCAGACTGGATTAGTGGCTGATTGTCTTTTATTAATCATATTCAATTAAACTAGCAATTAACGTGTTTTGTCTCCATTCATCAACTCACTCAGTAAACATTAAACACTTATTGTGTGTAAAGTAGTGCTATGTATTGGGTAACTAGGCATTATACACACACACACACACACATATACACACACAAATATAAATATGATACAGTCCTTGACATCATAAATCTTATATCCCGTTAGTTACTTACCTCTTGCCACATTTTCTCCATTCCCCATCAGGCTTACTCTTTTTCTCTGTTCTCTCCCTCCTCCTTCCTCAACTCCCATTTTTCTATTTCTATTTAATGGACTGATAATCACATTATTCTATCATTCCTAGAAAGAATGAGTCTATCATTTGCCCAATAACTTTTATCAATTCCTGTGACATCCCAGACTCTCTGCCCATGATTCTCCTTTGTTTTTTTCTTACCCGTTTTAATATTAGAACTTAAATAGTGCTTTAAGGTTTATAATGATTTATAAATTATACAATTTTATCCTCATGACTTCCCTGGGAGGTAGATGCTGTAATTATCCCCATTTTACAGATGAAAAAAACCCACAAAACTGAAGCAGTCAAATATCAAGTGACTTTTGCAGTGTCACACAGCAGGTGTCTGAGACTAGATTTTACTTCAGATCATCTAGCTTTCAAGCTCTATTTATTGGACCAACTAACTGCTTCAAATTATCTTTGTATGAATAGATAGTATCTGACTTTTTTATATTTATATACCAAACACTTAACACAGTACCTGTCACATAATACATATCTAAGCATTGATTTTTCATTGTTCACTCACATAAGAAGATATCATCTACTTCTGTGGATTATTTTTATGTTAATGATTCACAAATCTACCTCAACTCTTTTCTGACTTCCAGTCTCTCACTTCCAACTGCTTTTTAGATTTCTCAAAATGGATTCCAGTAGATATCTTGAACTCACTACGTCCAAAATTAAATCCATTATATTTTCCTCTAAATCACCCCCCTTCCAAACATTATTGTTGTCAAAGATATCATCAACCTCCTAATCCCTCAGGCTCACAATCCAGTCATTATGCAAGATTCTTTACTATCCAATCATTAACAAAGGCCAGTCAATTTCTTCTTTGCAGCATCTCTGGATTATCCCTTCTTCTCTCCTCTGTCCTGTCATCATGCTTTGTAGTTTGCTCATAAACCTCACGGCATCCAACAACTTTTTTGTTTTAATAGCCTTTATTTCAGGATATATACATGGTAACTTTGCATTAACAATTGCCAAACCTCTTGTTCCAATTTTTCCCTTTACCCCCCCACCCCCTCCCATAAATGGCAGGATGACCAGTAGATTTAAATATTTAAAATATAAATTAGATACAAAAGTATACCAAAAAAACGTTATTTTGCTGTGAAAAAATCGACTCTGAAATATTGTAAATTACTTGGGGAAATCAAAAATGCAGGTGTGCATAAATATAGGGATTAAATTCAATTAATGGTTTTAGTCATCTCCCAAGGTTCTTTTTCTGGCATAGCTAGTTCAGTTCTTCTCCCATTAAAATGATTTGGGATCTCGTTGTTGAGGGGGCCTGATCCATCAGAACTGGTCATCATCTAGTATTGTTGGAAGTATATAATGTCTCCTTCCTGCTCATTTCATAGCATCAGTTCATTAAGTCTCTCCAGGCCTTTCTAAAATTTATCCTGTTGGTCATTTTCTAACAGAACAGTAATATTCCATAATTTTCATATACAAATTTTTCAAATTCTCAACGTGGACATCCTTCAGTTTCAGTTTTCCACTACAAAAGGGCTACAAACCCTTTGCACATACAGGTCCCTTTCCTTCTTTAAAATCTCGGGATATAATCCCAGTAGTAACACTGCTGGATAAAGGGGTATCACAGTTTGATAACTTTTGGCATAGTTAAACTACTCCCAAAATGGTTGGATTCTTCACAACTCCACCAACAATCATCAATGTCCCATTTTCCCCCCCTAACAATTTTTTTCCTTCTTTACAACTGGGGTGTAGTATATCTTAGGTTGTCTTAATTTGTTTCTCTGATTAATAAGATTGGAGCATCTATTCATATGACTAAATGTTTCAATTTCTTCATCGAGGGTGCCCTTCATCCTTTGACCATTTTCAATTGGAGAATGGCTTGATTTTTTATAATTAGGTTAATTCTCTTATAAAATAGGCCTTTATCAGAACCTTTGACTGAAAAATATTTTCCCAGTTTATTGCTTCCCTTCTAATCTTGTCTGCATTAGTTTTGTTTGTACAAAAACTTTTCAGTTTGGTATAATCGAAATTTTCTATTTTGTGATCAGTAATGATCTCTAGTTCTGCTTTATATCACAACAACTTAATGGTTGATCAGTCCACCCCGAGTCTCACTTCACTGGGGTTCATATGCCATTCAGCAACCAACAGTATCTTCCTAAAACACAAGTGAGTCTATTTTATCCCCATACTCAATAATTCCAGTAGTTCTCTTGTCATTGCCATTATTGAAATCCTCTATTTGAAGTTCAAAGGCCTTCATAATCTTCATTTCACCTCCAACTTTACAGATTTATTCACACCTTATTCCCATCATATACTCCTCAATCCAATGACAGTAGCCTTCTTGCAGTTTCCAAAACAAGACACTCCATCTTTCATCTATGGGCATTTTCTCTGACTGTCCTCTGTGCCTGCAGTGCTCTTGCTTCTCATCTCTTCCCAGTGGCTTCCTTTAAAAAAACAACTAAAATTCCTTCTCCTATAGAAAACCATTTTTCTTTACTTCTTTTAATTCTAATATATTTCTTTTCTCAATTATTTCCCATTTATCCTTAATATAGTTTGTTTGTTTGCATATATGTGTTTGTCCATTGGCTTCCCCATTTATATCATGAGCTTCTTGAGTTCAGGGACTGTCTTTGACCTTTTTTTCCTTTTTTTTGTTAATCTTCAGTACTTAGCACAGTCCTGGGCATATAGAAGACATTGTATAAATTCAAATCACTGTATAATTAAATTATTTCTGTTGGGATGGGTTAGTTATAAACAAGAAAGCATTTTTGTAGGAGGTAATTCTTCAGCTGAATCTTGAAGTAAGTTAGGAGCATCTAGGGGCAAAGGTGAGGAGAGAGGATATTTCATGCTTCAGTGAACAAACCTGCACAAAGACTCAAAAGCTGGTGGAAAAATAAAAATAAAAACTGTGAGTTGGGAGTAGGAAGCTGAAAAATTTGGCTGATCTTCATTCCTCTCTAAGACATATTCTTTCTATGGAACAGCCTACCATACCATAGAAACCTTTCCATGAAAGTTCACACTATTCTTGGGATGGGGGAAACTAACTAGAGAAAGAACTCAGAAGACTGAATGCAAATTTTTTTTCTTCCTCATGGTTTTTCCCTTTTGTCCTGATTTTTCTTTCACAACATGACTAATATGGAAATATGTTTAAAATGATTGCACATGTATGACATATCAGATACCTTGCTCTCTGGGGGAGGACAGGGGGAGCAGAGGAAGAGAGAAAAATTTAGAACACAAATTTTTACAAAAATAAGTGTTCAAAACTATTTTACATGCAATTAGAAAAATATTATTAGAAATGAAAATCTCATTCTACCCCAAAATTTCATATTTTGAAGTGTATTTCTATTACTATTTCTTCCTCTTCCTCTGATTGCCGATGGGATTCTTCTAACAACACCCCTCCTTCCTTTTTTAGCTTCCTTTTCTCTTTTGTAATGTTCCACTACAACATATGCTCTTTAAAAGCAGATGTCTTTCTTTCTTTCTTTCTTCTTGTATTTGTATTGTCAGTGTAGCACAATGCCTCTCACATGGTAAGTAAGCACTTAATAAGTTCCTTGTTGACAGACTAAGTCGAGTGTCTGCAGAAGTGTAATGGGTAGTCAGTCTAGAAAGGTGGGTTAAAAACAAAATATAAGTGGTTCAAAATGCTAATCAGGAGAGTACATGAGATAAGAAAGGGATATTGAGGCTTCTTAACAAGGGGTGTGACATGGTCACTTGGTCATGATCATAGTCAGATTTCCACTCTGGAAAGAGCAAATAAGTAGTATGCTAACCTGAGACAAGACACACCTTTTCGTGCTCAAAAATTCAGGAACTAAAGCCAAGTGTCCTTGAAAAAGTTATCCTGAGAGTCATGGTAGCATAATTGAAATTGATGCCATGATGGCAGTAGGATCTACGAGAGCTTGTGAGCAAGGTTATGCTATGGTCAGATTGAGACAATTATGGGACTCAATGAATAGAGCACAGGGCAAGGAGTCAGGAAAACCTGAGTTCATATTTGGCTTCAGACACTCACTATCTGTGTGACCATGAATAAGTAATGTAACATTTGTTTGATTCAGTTTCTTCATCTGTAAGATGAGACTGGTAATAGCATTTACCTCCTAAAATTGTTGAAAAGTTAAAATGAAATAAAATGTTTAAAATGCTTTGCAAATCTTAAAATTCTATCTAAATACTAGCTATTGTTTCTTTTGTTAATAATAATTACTTTGGATAGATAAATTAAGATGTAGCATTGAGCCAAGACATTCTTTGTCCTCATTGTGCTAAAAGACTGAGGAACTGAATCTTGGCGCCTTGGAAATAAGTATCCTAAGAGCAATGATATTAATTAAATTGATATCACACTAAGGGTTGCCAAATAAAAGGGATAATACAGATTGTTTGTCATCATCTCAAAAATGTGTGTGATCTTCAGGTGTTATTTTTCTCTTACACAAATGAGGATTCTCTATTATTTAGAACTCAGACTCGTGCAAAGGACTAAAGAAACCGGTTGTCTTCCTAAAGGTGGACTGAGGTTGTGAAGAAAGATTCTATTCTAAAGCTGGGTTGAATAGGAAAGGAAATTGAGTGACACTTTGTGGCCTGACATTTTTGAAAAAAAATTATTTTCTTCCTTGTTCAATGCCTGGTATTTTTGTGAAGACAGAATCTAAGAATGGATATTCTATATGAAGCCTTTCTTGATGCCCCCAATTACTCATGTCTTTATTCCTTCCTAAAATTACCTTGTATTCCTTTGATATTTATAGTGGAAATTCTCATGCTTATAAACACATGTGTATATGTATTCATATATATATTCTTACAAACTTACACAAATACTGAAACTGGAGATTAAATACTTTGACCACATAATGAAAAAAAAAAGGAATCATTGGAAAAGACCTCAATGGGAAAAATGAAGAAAAAAAAGAAAAAAAAATGGCAAAAGATGAGATAAATTGTCTTATAGATACTTTGAACATGAACGTGAACAGGTTTCAAGAGATAGTGGAGATCAGACGGGCCTGGAATAGTAGGAATTTCTTAACAACAACAACAACAACAACAAAAACAGCACAATACATAATCTCTCCCTTATTAGAGTGTAAGTTCTTTGCAGGTATGAACTCTCTTAATTATGTCTTCCATCAGTATTACTTGGAACAAAATAGAACTGAAATAAATGCATATTGATTGACTGGTTTACAGCATAAAAAATGGCAAATTATTTATATATATATATATATATTATATAATCATTATCATATTATATTGTTACATCACATACAATTTTATAATCATAATATATATGAATTATATGTACATATTATAATTTATGCTATGTATCCTACATTATATTTGTCATTATAATTGTTATGAGTTATTTTAAAACAAATATTATGAAGCCCTCTTAAAGATGGAAAAGCTAAGATGTGGTGCAGTTAATGATTTTCTCAATGCTGTTCAAAAAATTAGTGATGGATCCATGAAAAGTATTTGATTGCATCTTATGCTATTCAAGACCAGTGTTCTATGCCTGTTTCTATTGTCTTATGGAATGATAATTCTCCTCCGAAAATCAGGATGGCAGAACAAATTTAAAAGCCAATATATATATCAGACAATTCAGCAAGGAGAAGCCAACACACAAACATGATCTATTTTCTTTCTGTTTCCAGAATGAAATGATTATTTCCCTTGGCTTTCATGGCCCTATTGGGCAAAGTAGCTTGCAGAACCTTGGAGGTGTTCCTACCTCAGCTGGGCAGGGATGATAAACTCATAAAACAATTGGAGGGAAGGGGAGAGAAAACACATCAAAACATTTCCTAAGTGATTGTTTCAATTAAGTCAATACCCTCCAAGTGTTCAGGAAGGCCTTGCAGGACTGGAAAGATGATTGTTTTGAGAAAGGCTATATGAGAGGAACACAACCTAAAGTAATAAATCAAACAGCCATTTCTGGGTGGGGCTGCCAGCAGACACTGGTGATGTACCTTGATTCTCTGGACAAATAGGCACATTCTCAAATTTGCAGCTTCGACAAGATTTTGCTCCCTACTATTACAGAAATAACAGTTCGTTGGCATCTCTCTTGCCTGGAATCAGGCCCATTGGCAGGAGATAAAATACCTAACAAAAATAGGAGGACCCCTTTCCTCCTCTATGGCATTGTTTATTTTTATATCATTTAGCAATGAGAAGGTAATACAATAACATTTTCTATATGATAGAAAACTTCCCTTTCTGGACTCTGGCACATAGCTCTCCCTCCTTTGTTTTCTCACAGATTTGAATTTGTTATTTGAGAAAACTAGTGGAACAACTAGGATAGCTAGATGGCACAATATAAGAGCACTGATCTTGGAATCAGGAAAATACATCCCCATGAGTTCAATTCTAGACACTAGCTATGTCACCCTGGGCAACTCACATCACCCTGCTTGCCTAAGTCTTCTCATCTATAAAATGATCTGGAGGAGGAAATGGCAAATGATTCCAGTATCATTGCAAAAAAACAACAAAAACAAAAAAAACAAAAAACAAACAAACAAACAAACAAAAAAACAAATGGGGTCAAGAACAGTTGGACATGACTGATATAACTCAACAACAGTGGGACAACTTAATGGGAAATAAATGAGAGCAAAATAATAAGTTAGAAGTCAAATTAAGCCTTTTAAGCAAAGGCCTTTGAAATAGCAAGTGAAAGGAAACTGGCATAAATTAGAAACAGGAACAAAACATCCCTAACGAGTTTTACATGATGAGTGATGGACTGACATTAAATCAAACTCTTATTTCCATGGTATGATGCTACTTTGAATATAGAGTCACAGAATGTCAGAATTAAAAGGGATGTTAGAAAAATATAGTATGGGAATTTAGAGCTAAAAATGCTCTTGCAAAATATAAGAAACCATGTCAGAAGTAGAAGGGAACTTAGGATATGGAACAAATACTAGATTTGTAGGAAAACTTAAGAGGCACTCCATTCCCACTTCTTTGCCACTACAAAAATGGCTGGTACAAACATTTTTGCACATGTGTATCCTTTCCCCTCTTTTAGACACATAGCTTCTTCAAAGAATCATATTTTCAGAAGATCAGGGTCCTGAATCATTTTCCCTCCTTGCCCCCAAAGTTTCTCCTCTGCTCCTCAAAGAATAGCTTTGTGTATAGCACTAAGGGTTTTTAACGTGACATAAACACTTGATTTTGAAAGCTGAGAAATCTAGCTTTTGATTTTTCCTCTAGCATCTACTATAAGCTGCTTAGAGAAAAATCAAGGTGAAAGAGAGCCTAATGTCTAGCTTATCCCTGGCAACCTTGCTATTTTGAGGAAGAATTTTACAGATGCCCCAAATTTCTCAGTAGATACATTTTTAAATCTCGCCATCCTATAGTGAGGATTTCATTTGATCAAGTAGCCCACTGAAATAGCAAGTTTTCTAAAATGTCACTTTTTCCTTACTGATAGCATATTACAGATATAATTAAGTAATACTTTTATTCTAAAAAAAATTGGCCAAAGAAGAACAGAGCAAAGATGGCAGAGAAAAGCCTGAAAGTTCTTTGAACCCTCTCTAGTTCCCCTCAGAAACAACTTTGAATCAAACTTCTAAAATGATTCTGTAGTGACACAATGTACAAAAAGGTACTTCTTTTTTCTATTTCTTCTTTTTCTATTTTTCTATTACTTCTTCTCATCAATACAATGATCCAAGGCAATTCAAAAAAGAAAACTGGTATTGGAAAATGCCATCCACATCCAGAGCAAGAACTATGGAATCTGAATGTATATTGAAGCATATCATGTTTATGTTTTTATTTGTTTTTGCCACTTTCTTGTGAATTTCCCCCTTTTTCCCTGATTACATTACTAATGTGAAATTATGCTGGAAGTGATTGTAAATCTATAACCTGTATCAGATTGCTTACTGTCTTGGGAGAGGAGGAGGAGGGAAGAAAAAAATGGAACTCAAAATCTTACAAAGATGAGCATTGAAAATTATCTTTAATTGGAATAAAATAAAATACTATCAAGTGGAAAAATATAAAAATGGTCAAAGGATGAGCTTAGTGAAAGAAACTGCCTCAAGATAATTTCTAGTTTCTCAAACAATCCACCCTAAGTAGTCATGGATTGTTGTTGAGTGGATCCTCCTCAGTAAAGATTGAGTGGAAATTCAACAGTTAAAAGATAGTAAAGGGCCCCATTGGTCATCTAATTCTAAACCCTCCTCTAAACACGGTTTATAGACATGGAAATGTACACTCAGAAAAAGGAGGCAACTTGACATTTTGAATATTAGATAATTGGTTGCTCAGTAGATTCTGTAGGGCACTAGAATTTAGGGCTCCTGATTCTAGAGGACACTTCATCTCCTGTTTCACTAGCTTTGTAAAGATATGCTCCTTGGCCGAAATGCACAAATATTTTCACTTCCAAATCTGAGAATCTCTAGCATCCTTCAAGGATAAGTATGTTTCCTGTACTGTCAGGAAATAAATTTTTTTTTATATCTCTTTGTATGTTATTATTTAGAACTGAAGAGGAAAAAAAAAACATATATGTGGATAAGGTAACTGTGATAGCCATGGTCTAAAAAAGATACTGATGATGTGTCCTTGAACAAGTAACTTAAAGTCTGTCTAATTTCTCAACTATAAAATAGGAATAACAATAGAACCTACTCCTTAGGGTTGCTATGAGATTTAAATTATATAATATTTGTAAAGCACCTGGCACATAATAGTCTCTCAACAGCTTTCCTTCATTCCTCTCTCTTTCTCTTCCTTGCTTCTTTCTTCCTTTCCATACCCTGTTTTCCTTCTCACCCCCCTTATTCTTCCTTCTCTCCCATTCCTTGCTTCTGATTTCCTGTTTTCCTTTCTGTAGTAACTGCAAGTATTTGACTGTACAATCAAATTACCCTTTCTGGTCAAAACTGACACAAAACAGTACTGATGATGCCATCTACAGGAGCTGTTTGTCAAAAATCCTTACATTTGTAAGAACAAATGGGTTCTCCTGATGTCTTGATAGCTTATTTGAACTTTTGGCCAATTTCCAGACTTGTAAAAGCCAAGAAAATCATTAGCATGCAATGCTTTCCCCAAATCTGACATTTCCTACATCTTTGCCCTTTTAAAGATGTTAAAATGAACCCTTCTTCCTTTATGTCCAAACCTCTTGCTAGAAAATGAAACCACTGGATTAGTTGATTGTCTAAAAAAAAGGAAAGGAAAAGAAAAGAAAGAGAGAAGAAAGGAAAGAAAGTAGGAAAGAAGTGAAGGAAGGAAGGAAGGAAGGAAGGAAGGAAGGAAGGAAGGAAAGGAGGAAGGAAGGGAGGAAGGGAGGAAGGGGGGAAGGAGGGAAGGAAGAAAAAAAGGAAGGAAAGAAGGAAGGAAGGAGGAAAGGAAGGAAGGAAGGAAGGAAGGAAGGAAGGAAGGAAGGAAGGAAAGAAGGAAGGGAGGAAAGAAGGAAGAAAGGGAGAGAGGAAGGGATGGAGAGAGGGAGGGAGGGAAGGAGGAAGGGGAAAAGGGAAGGAAGAGAAACCAAAAGCTCAAATTTGAACATTTATATTTTGCATATGAGAGTAAGTGGGCTTTGAACATGAGATAGCAGTATACAATTATCTATTATCCACTGATCTGTCTGTTCTATACCCAGAGCAGACATCATCACAGGCATCTGTCCTAATTGGTAAAGAAGGCATATGTATTTTTTTCCTTTCCATTTTCCTTTTTAATGTTTACAACAACAGCCCTACACAAATGATATAAATGGTATCCTAAAAGATAGTGGTGTTTTCTTTTCTTTTTTTAAGCTACTTTCTCTATAGTCAGTGTTTAATATAAAGAAAATTAGTCTTTTAGAACCTCTTCAGAATCAAATGACATAGTCTGTAAAACATTTTGCAAACCATAAAACACTTTATTAATGAGAGCTATTATTATTACATAGTCTTTCTAATAGTGACTACTTTCAGAATTATATGTTTTTATTAAATTTTAATTTTCCACTTAATTTCTCCCTTTCATTGTGTAGTGTGTTTGTATGTGAATGTTGTATAAGGGAAAAATCCTTTCTCCATTTATAATTCTTAGTCTTGATTTTTACCTTGTACAGTATTTCTTCTTTTAATATTTGTTTACTTTTGAGCATTTCTCTGCTCTGCTTTTAAGTCCCCAATCTCCCATCATTCTTCTTCTCTTTTTTTAAATAGTAATTCTCTCTGTTGTCTTATGTTAGCAATCACTAAAACTCTGCTTTCTGGGCAGCCAAAACTTTTGTTCTATTTGTCAATATGTCCTGAACTGAATTGAATACAATTGCACTCTATTCTTGGTTGTGCTCTCCATCACACCCCCCCCTTCCAAAAAAAGGAAGTGATGGGATGGTTATTGGAGAACCACTTTCATTTTCATTCCCTTTTGTATTAGCTGTTCTAAAGGGGACCTCCTAAAATGAAAGAACTGTCATGGCATTGTCTATGGGAAATTTACTGAAAATTTGGATTGTCCTTCCAAACACTTGGAAAGCTTCTGAAAGTCCCTTGGTGGCAGACCATGATTCCCAATGAATAGCTTGCCTGGGTTTTTAGTTTTAATCAATGAACCTTAGTGTAAATTGCTGACTGGAAATAATACTTGGGATTGTTGGTCAATTAGCCATTCTCAACCTAGCCTTGTGACTCCTGACAATTTAGTTCTAGAACTACAGGTAAAACATGCTAACTATTCCACCCTATGTGTTTAGGCTACGTCTAGAATGTCATATTTCAGACTAGTTGATAATGATTGCATTCAAAGGCTATGGATCATAATTAATAAAAAAGAGCAAAAGATAATTTGGATACAAGATGGAATGCCTTCCTTCCTGAAGGGCTCTGCGATTTCCAGAACTTCATCATCAGAGAGATGGCTTTTTTCTGTTCAACTTAAAAACAACCTCGCTACAGATCTCAGTGAGCAGCTGTTCAACAGCTGCCCAGCAACAAGAATGATTATTTTAAGATAGGAATCTGAAGGGAAGCATAGGGAAGACTTTGTAGTATTTTGTCTACTTTGCATGTCCCTGAAATACCATCAAAGATTCAGCTTTCCATTTTTCTAACTGAAATGATTATCAGTATAGTCTCTGTAAGATGGTATCCCTACCCATGCCTCTAGAAAATTAATTTTTTTCATAAGCACTTATAAGTACTTCATAGGGTTTAGAGCTGGTGGGAGGGGGTTATCACTCTATTCTATTCCAACAATCAATGAATATTTCTTAACACTTCAAAGACATTCATTCAGCTAGACAATAGAGGAAACCTTGTAAAGATTTGTATTGGCACACAGGCAAGTAATAGAAGTGATATTTTTGAAAGACTTTTGAATAAAATCAGAGAGTCTATAAGCTTTGTTGCTTACTGTCTGTGACCCTAGACAAATCACAGTTTCCCTAGGTCTCAATTCCTCATTTACATTGTTAATTAGTTGGAGCAGATGACCTCTAAGGTCCAATCTTCAAAACCTACCTGTTAGATAGACAATACTGAGTATTATTATTTGGTCTCCATTTTTATAGATGGTGAAGCTGAGGTTCAGAGAGATAAATTGGTTGTCTATAGTTAATTAGCAAATATTGAAGGTAATATTTGAGTCCAGATCCTTCTTTACTTCACTTCCGTGGTATATTTCCCTATATATTGCTGCTTTCTATAAGGCAATTATTCTCAGAATTCTAACCCATAATACTTTTTTTTTTTGTTTCCAAACATCTGGCCTTTGAAATAATGAGTGCTAGCTTTGCTCCTACTTATTTCCCCTAGACTTCTCATCATTTTGTTTATGAGAATACTCAGTTGCTATCAAATAACCCAATTGAAGTTGTTTTAAATGTATGCATTAAGAGAAATCCCTGTACTTTTTAAAAGGATCTTACTTTTGTCTCTTCAGAGTGTCTCAAACACACTCACATTGTAACTGTATTTGAATGGCATGAGGGATTTGTTATGGAGAGAACAGATTTTTGTTTGCTTGTTTTACTACTGATTATTTCTTCCTTGGTCTGGATCATTTATTTCAGTTGGTTAGTTCTTGATTCAACTTGCTTTGAAATAAATGTTTTTAGTTCTTGTTGTTCTTGACAAAGGAAATAGGAGATTTAGTAGACAGAGCAAAAGCCTGGAGTCAAGAAAACCTGAGTTCAATCCAACCTCAATCACTTAGTAGCTATATGGTCAAGTCATTTTATTCTGTTTGCCTCAAGTTTCTTTATCTGCAAATGGAGAAGGAAATGACAAGGAGACCACTTGAATATCTTTGCTAAGAAAAGTCCAAATTGAGGGATTCTGGGAAAATTAAGACAGTAATATGCTATTGGTGGAGCTATGAACAGATTCATACATTCTATAACGCAATCTGGAACTAGGCACAAAGGGCTATAGAATCATGCATACTTGTTCACCCAGCAATAACACTACTAGATGTTATCTCAAAAGAAATAAAAAAAAACAATAAAAGAAAAAAAAACTATCATAGCAGTTTGTTTGCTGGTGCAAATTGAGAGAATATCCCTCAATTGAGGAAAGGCTAAAAATTGTGGCTTATGATTGAGATGGAATATTATTGTGCTATAAGAAATGATGAGCACGATGCTCTCAGAAAAACATGGAAAGACTTACGTGAACAGATGCAAAGTGAAATTAAGAAAACCAGGAGTTCATTGTACATGTAGTAGCAATGTTGTAGTTTGATGGACTCTAAACGACTCAGCTAATCAAAAATACAATGATCCAAGACCACTCTGAAGAACTTATGATGAAAAATGCTATCTATCCCTAGAGAAAGAGTAGATAATGTCTGAATACCGACATAATTTTTAAAGCTTTCTTTATTTTTCATGTTTTTATCTATTTTCTTTTACAATATCACTAAAGTTCAAATGTTTCGCAACACTACATATATATAACCTATTTCAAAATTCTTACCTTTCACAATGGAGGGAGGAGGAAGGAGATAATTTTAAACTCAAAATTTAAAAATGAATGCTATTTTACATGTAGTTGAGGGAAATGAAATAAAAGCTCCAAATGGAATTACAAAGAATTGGATACCACTGAAAATCAACAGTGGTCCAAATGCTGCGTGGGATTCTGGTCGCATCAAGACAAAGTGAACAAGTGCTTGCCCTTAGGAGCTTACATTCTAGGAGGCAAAACAATAAGCTATGAATTCACAAAAGTGATTAGGAAATACATATAAGGCAACTTCAAGGAAGCCAAACTGTCCTAGTATAAACATTGCTAATATAAAAGAGGAAAGACTGTGTATATACTGTCCCTAACCAAAAGGAGATTATATTCTCCTAGCCAAATATAGTTTGAAAGTATAATTTATTTTGTTTTGTTTTTATATAATGTAAATAGAGCATTGTTTGAAAAGCCAGAAAATTCTAGGAACTGGTAGGACCATGCTTAGCACAATGTCTGAAATACTGTAAGTCCTTAATAAAAAATGTATTGACTGTCAAAAGAACTATTCAAGATGTAGAGGTTGTGATTTGTGAATTAAAGGAAGCCAAGCATTGCATCAGGAAAAAGGAAAGAAGTATATTTCATTCACAAAAGATGATTTTTATAAATGTGGCCATGGCTGTGACTATTCGGGTACTCATACCCTTCCACTTAGAGGGGGAAATGAGAAAAAGTAAAACAAAGTACCACCAAAAACAAACAGAAAATTCTATCATTTTGGATTTTCTCTATCACGTATAAATAATGATTCCTGGCAATTTAGCCCATAGATATATGTCATTGATTAGAGAAATGACAAAAAGTTTCCAGAAATGACCTCAACTTCAAAAACACAACTATTATTTTGATACTCTTTTATCAGTGGGTATGAAATAGCTATCTGGATGACTCTAATTTTCATTATTGATTCTCCTTCTGTGATCATTTTAGCTGCAAATGAAATTCATAGGCAAGGTTCAATTAAATATTTGTTAGTTGGATCTCTTTTGACAAGGGAATATATTCTCTTCCTTTTCTACCAATGAGATGGTGCCTGAAGGGAGATTCTTAGGAAAGCATGTTTGAGAGGCAATGTTTAGTTATCCCTTTCCCAATAGCCTTATTATCAGTCCTCTTCTATACCAGCTCCATGATGTTCTCCATTAAAGTCCTATTCTGAAGCATCCTTATGACTTAGAAGTGAGTCTGGATTTTTCAAATCTATTTCACTATTTGACAATCCTAGGGAATTGAGAAAGTCTTGAGTCCAGTCTCAGTGATGAAAATTCAGGGTATTTCTGAGAACCAGATTTTTGTTAAATTCAAAAGGATTCGTTAAGAACTGAGCTTAGAAGCAGCAAAATTTGAGTTCTGATCCTGTTAATGAAACTTAGTAGCTTTTTGCCCCTGGGTAGGTACTATAAAAGGAAGCTAGCAATAGCATCTAAATCACAGGATTCTTGTGATCTAGTGGGGTAATATTTATGAAGCACTTTGCAAACCTTAGAACACTATATAAATGCTATTTTTTCTTCCAGAGATTCATTTTCTGTTTATTCATTTTAGCAATCTATATGTATATATTTATTTGTGGAGGGGCTGTGAGCTACTTCATTAGAGAGAATGTATGTGACGAAAACGCATAGATTTTTTTTTGTCCTTGACCTACATCACTGGAATCCTATTACAGTTTATTATAATGATTTTTTTTAAAGAACAATCCTAGTTAATCGGATAGAGCAACCCATAAAGGAATGATGTTGAAAGCTACTGTATTAATGGCATCTGACCGATTCATGGTCATCAGTCTTCATGTTAATACTGGTCTTCTAATAACTCCTAGTTATACCTTTTCTCTTTGGATTGGGGGGGCAAGATGGGATAGTGATAGGGAATTTTGTGATAATCCTAAAATTGGGCCAGCACGACCAATTGAAATAGCTCAGTATATATTCAGCCTGCCTTTAAGTTATCTGCTGTTTTTATCATTTCTGCCTCTATTCATATCTTTTATTTATTTATTTCATGGTAAGATTATTCCAGTGCTATGCTAGAAGCTGTCCCTTCTCTAGTTTATAAAGTCTACAATCATTTTTCTCAAAAAGTTTAGATTCCACCTGAAAACTAATTTGCTTCTGGGTATTCTATTCCTGATAAATCTAGGATAGGATTCTCAATGCTGGTTGTCAACTGATTTCTGGTACCTAGTAGGAATGAAATAGAGTAGAAGAGATTTAAGTTAGTCACAAGTGGCCCTAGGTTCTAAGCAATGCATAATTTCTTGAAACCTCCAAAGCAGTTAGGAAAGATTGTTTGTGGCATTTCGTCTTTTTTGTTTTTAACTCCCACAAGCAAAAGTAAGAAATATTCCACATCCCAAATGTCAATGCCAGAAATATATCTTATTATGCATTTTAATTCCTATTAAGAGACACACACACACAAACGCACATCCCTGAATAGAAAATGAAATCAACCAAATAAAATCACCCCCCAAAAGAAGGATCAAACATATGTACTATCCTCTAAGCCAATTTTGAAAAAGCCCACAAGAAGCCATGTGGATCCCCTGTCTGCTTCCAAACAATAAAAGGACAGGGCAACATCTGGAGCTTAACATAAATATGAATTTTTTTCAAGACCATATTGGGTAACTCTTCATAATGCACATGTGGGACTCCACAACAATTTGAGTTTTTGATATGAAACAATAGAGTAGGATTTGTGAAGGGCCAGAGAGCTGCCTTGGGTCAACAAGAATAATTCCTATAAAGCCTAGAGTTAGTTGCCAGGCATCTTTGCTCACTTGTATAGCAGTGTCAGAAAATGCTTCCACAAAGAGAAAACAGCTTTATGCCATGGTTTACTGAGGGTTTCCACTCTTGACTGTGCTAACATGGTTGTCTTAATCTAAATCTTTAACACATTAGATGAATATGTTACTGAAAAATATTCTAGTAGATATGTAAACTGTAGGATGGCTGGCTGATTCTCATCATATTCAATTCATAATCATAAGAAATATACATATGTCATACATGCATACCTCGTTTATAAACATAGAGAGATAAATAGAGAGATGAGTGAATAGATAAGCAGATAGATAGATATATGATAGATATGAATGAATGGAGAGAGAGAGAGAGATAGATGAATGGACAGACAAATAGACAGATAGTTAAAACACAGGACAGACAAGACAGACATAGATAGATAGATGTAACATGAAGAGACAAGAAATTCATGTAATGACCAAAAACATAAAATTTTTTCATGCCTTTCACAGATCTACATTCTACTGAACAAAATATGAAATTTTCAGGAATAAAAATAGAGGGATGAAGAAAGGACCTTTTATATCACCCTATCCAAAATATAACTTTATTTTTAAGTTTTGCTAAAGTTGCCTCTGTCCAAGGATGAATTAATAAGTGTTTAACAACTTGTTCTGCAGTTGGGGATAGGGGAGGGAATAATACAGAAAATTTATTTTTTTTAATTTGATTTTACTTTTAGCATTTTCTATCCTTAAGTTTAGAACACAAATAGTAAATCAACCCTTTAATTCTAGCCTTTGTAAGTTTCTGAGGTATAAATACTCATACTGAAATTTTAACTATCTACTTATTCAATCTTGCTTGAGCCCAATCCAATGTGCCCCAGTTTTTATCCCTCTTATTTTAGCCGTCACTCACTCTGTTTCTTTCTCTTTCCCCTTAATAAGAGAAAGCACTAAACTCAGCCAACAATTCCCTAGAGAAGATGAACAATGAAATGTGGAAGAGAGAGAGATACATGCTAACTTCTATCCTGAGAAAATGCTGAGGTGGGGTATAGCCCCAGCAATCATTCTCTCCCCAAAGGACTTTCCACAATGTAGGGATCTAAAGATCCCTTCTCATCAGAAGGAGGCCACTGAAATGGTTCATCTTTGATAGTATAGATAGCAGAAAACAGCTTAACTGTAGTTGGGAAGAGTCAATATTAACTGATCAGAAGAGATAAGATAGCAAAAATGCCAATAGAGTAACATATAGAATAAACCTAGCCCCAAGCAGAAAAACCAGTGATGATGTTTATAAAGGAAGAAGAGAACATGAATAAGTGACCTAGAAAAGGACACAGCACAGTGAAAAATATTATTCAGTAATGGAAAGTCAGAGACCTCAGCAAAGGAGCAATATCTACAAGAAACCAGAAACCATAGAAGTTCAAAATGACATTTCAGAATTGTTCAAAAGAAAAATAAGTTAATTAAAAGAGGAAATAAGAACAAAAGTTAGGAACAAAGTTAGAGTATCAATCAATCATGCTCAGAAGTAATACTTCAATGTGCAAATGTGGCTTTTAAGTACTATGCCTATGAGATGGGAATTTCTGCAAATTTTAGATAGAAAGTAAATACATTCACTTAAGATCAATATTGTTTGCAAACATTGCTCATCTATAGGAAAAATCATTCTGGGTGAACCAGTTTCCTCCTTTCTAAATTGGGAATAGCCATTTTGCTGAATGCATTAGTTAAAACCCCATACCCTCAAAGACAATTAAGAAATCAGAAAGATTTCTCTTGATTCTATACTGATTTCCAACTAAGACGATCTTCAAAGAGGAATGCAGCTTCTATTTTATGTGTTTATATTAAAATGGCACAGGAGATTGCCTTGTAAAGTCAATGCTGGAGATGTAAAGGATGTTGGAAAATGATTCATATGACCAGAACAGTGGATAACAATACTTGATTTGGAAGGAATCTCTCTCTGTCAAGGCCCTCTGATTAACCTTAATCATGGCATGGGATGGTCTCTGTGAAATGTTTTTACAACAAGTAGGACTTCCAGTAGACATCCAGTGACTATGTGATGTATTTTCTCCAGTAATTTGGATGGTAGTAAGTTGGCCATCAGATAAATTTTAGGGGGAGCCTGAAATCATCTAACAAGATATGGCAGTGGCTGAGTTTTATGTCCATCAAGAGAATACCTACATTCAAGGATTAAAACACGACTTCATGTTCTTCCTTCTCTTGGGCTTCTTTCTATGGCTTACTCCTCATTCAGTAATTGACACTACATGAAGTTAGATGAATTAATTCTCTCTGTAAAGGTCAGGAGCTGACTAACTTCTTATCAGTCAGCCCCAGGGTAAGGCTATAAGAAAGAAGTCAAGTTAAGCTTGGACCCTAAGAGAATCACAGTATCCTGCTTAAAAAATTCCTCTTGCTCTGTCATTAGGCCATGTGAAGCTATGGGATATAATATGATCACTTACTAAATAATAAATCTGAACTTTCACTGTGCCATTTCCCTGGAAGTTTCCAAAAAGATGTAAAACAGGAGACTGATCAGACAGTAAAGTGCACAGTGTGAGACAATGTGACTAGATTTTGTCTCAGGGTTAACACCAAAGAGTTTTATGATTGTATGTGAGAAATCAATTAATCACCAATATCAAGAGCAAACAGCAACTATTTCTTAAACACCTCTTACAATAAGTATAGAAACCTGCATTGCGTACTAGAAGGGACATAGATGTGAAAGAAAATACTCTCTTTATTAAAGTACAGGATCAGAGTGAACAAATATAGGTAGAATAATCACATATTAAATATTCCTTCTTAAAGTTCCCTCCTACATTCTTCTCTAGATGTCTGTCCTGATTCTGCAGACTCTTACTGCCATCATGTTCCTGTAATCGTTTTGACCCAGAATGATTCCTCCATCCTGCAACCCTTTATTCTGATGGGTCAGTTATTCCCAACCACCTCTTTTTTAAAAGGAAGGATTCAGGCAGGCTATTTTCAGTTTCTTCATGCTTCTCTCTGACATTTCTGGTTTTGAATCTCCTTCTCCAAATACCCCCTTCCTGTTTCCTTTTAATTATTGTCACCCTCCCCCCCAGTAGAAAGTAAGATTCTAGAGAGCATTGTCTTTCTTCTTGTATTTGTATTTCCAGTAATTAGAAAATTGTCTGACGTATAGTAAGTGCTTAATACATGACTGCTGACTTGATAATTTAACATATGATAATATAATAATAACCAGGATTATGGCAGGCACTGAAGATACAAAAACAACAAAGAAACAGTAGATTCATTCAAAGATAAATATTCGATTGAGAGCCATTTGCCCCTGTCCTCTTTGGATCTTACTGGGAAACTTACCTGTATGACCCTCAATAAGTCCCTTAAAGTCTATCTCAATTTCTTCATCTGTGAGATAAGAATAATTATAGCACCTAACTTCCAAGATTGTTGTGCAGATAGAATGGAATTATAAAGTGGTTTTAAATTTTAAAAATATTATATAAATGATTATTATTGTTGTTATTGTTATTATTATTTACTAAGGAATAAGTTTTTTAAGATGCTTTGAGATTTCTAAATTTTTACATACCTTAAACAAGGACCTTGATCACTCACTTCAAGCATTCACACATAAACAACAAAGATAGTATAGCCTCCTTGCTGTTCGTTGGCTTCATGTTTAAAGTAGAAGTGAATAGATTCATTCCCATTCTACCCCCCAAACTCAAATGAATAAGTAATAATTCTTGGCTGATGTCCTCATTCACTGTCATTCCCAGTCATGTTTCCATTTCTCCCTCAGAAATCCCAAAGAATTTTCATGGAGTGTATAGACTAAATACATTCAGTATTGTGAATACCAAATCTCAGTGTAATAGTATTCTGATGTGAGTCATTTGAGTCAAGCCATTCTTTCTTGTCATGTCGTCTGAGGTGTTCTCAAAGGCCATTTTTAACAAGCAGTCTTCGTCTCAAATTCAAAAACAGGGAAGACAAACCAATTTCATGCTATCTCTCTGCACTAACACACCAAATGGATAGCAATTGTTACCAGTTCTCACACTCAGCTTCTGGCCAGTTACTTACTCACCATTGCTCTTGGTGACCCAAGGGAATCTGAACCCCAAATCTGGCCCAACCCTGATATGTATGTAGTCATATGGTTCCTCTGCTTCTCTTTTTGCAGACTTACCTAGAGAACATAAGTTAATCCAAAAGAGCACACTCAGCAAACTAAAGTGTCTGGGCTTCTTAAATATCCTATCATAGGGAACAAATTGAGTATAATCTCTGTTAATCAGTTTTAATTCTTTTCCCTATTCTTCACTTATATGGTTTCTCTTTCTCTTTGGTGCTTAGAGATATGGGAAATGCAAAAGAAAATAGACTTTCACAGCACAGGAAAAGAGTGCTAGGCAAATATTACTGAGAGCCAAAGAGAAGTCTTAGTGTGTAACCATTAGATGGTAAGCTTCTTGAGGGTAGGAACCTTCTTTTGTCTCTTTTTGCATCCCTAGAATTTGTACAGTGCTTGGTACCTAGCAAATGCTTAATAGATGTGGATTGATTCAAGTAAATAAGAGAATCAGGCAAGCCCTCCTTGAAGATCTATCTTTGGAGTTTCTTTTTAAAAGACTGAGAGGTGCTGAATAGGCAAAACTGGAAATGAAAAGCATTCTAGGAATAAGAAAAATCCTAAACAAAGGTAGGGAGGTATGTGAATACAAGTCCCAAGGGCTATAGTTTTAAGTGTAAATACTAGAGCAGATAAATCTAGATAAACATTGTGTGATGGTATAGTTCAAAGGACTGGTACAGAACTCTGGAAGGCAACAAAAATTTCTGACTGGAGAACTAACAGGTGATTTTTTAATAAAGGATAAGCATAATTCTGACAAATGACCTGGAGAGCTGATGATAGGAGTGGAAGAGGTGAAGATCGATAGGGCTGTTATCCCCATATTTTAGGTACTAATGAGCTAAGGAACAGTATTTCTAGTATTGGAAATACGAACATTATTTTTCTAGTTATTTATTCTTTCTTTCTTTTTGCTACTTTTTTGATTTCTCTTTCTTCCTTCCTTCTTCCCTTCCTTCCTTCCTACCTTCCTTCCTTCCTTCTTTCCTTTCTTCCTTTTTTCCTTCCTTCCTTTTGTCTTTATGTGCCCAGAAGCAAGCATAATACCTTGCATTTAGTGGGAACTTATTAACTCTTTTAGATTCAACTGAATTAGATATAATAGTCAACCTGTTACTTATGAAACATTTTCCACTTCCCTCAAGGAGCTTATGTTATAGGTGAAAAAAGACCTGAAATCAGTTAGGCATACAAGGTAATATAGAGGAGAGATTTTAAAATAACTTCAAGTTTGTAGTAAAATGGAAGTTAAATGTAGTATTTTTCAGTCCCTCAGTTTCTTTACTTGTGGAACAGGAACAATTATATATAATGTCTCTCTCACAGGGGATTTTTTGGAATATCATATAAAATAAGGGTTATAAGAGTTCTTTGTAACCTTGAAGTGCTACATAAATGCATAATTTATTAGAAGAACACCCCATTGGGTCTTTTCATTAGAATCAAAAACATTTCCCAGAAATATAAACTAAATCGGTTAATTTTGCCAGAAGAGAGATGTGATTGTGAAAGTAGTTTGGGGCCTGTAATAATTCATTTTAAAGTAATCGCTTTTTAAAATCTGAGCCCAAGAAAGGAAATATAGACTCATTTCATAATATTGTTGGAGGCCACAGAAAATTGCAATTATTTCTAGATGTTCAGGAATGTAAGTTTCATTTTGACAATGACTTTATACAGGAGAATGGAAGCATTAGCTATTATAAAGAAATTAACTTTGAAAACACGATCACAGCAATAACTTTACTAAGTGTGTCAGTAGGGAAAAAATCATGCACTGGTAAGAGTATGTGTCTGAAGAGGTGTTTGTTTACGAAATTTAGCCAAATCCAAATCAGCTTTCAAATTCAACTTTGAAAGTGTTCTATAATTGCCATGCCCATACTTAGAAAATTACCCTTCAGGCAATAGAACTAAACACTGAACCAAGAAACCATCTATTATGTTACAATATAGAAGATAAAGGAATATGTCATTATCTATAAATTATAAAAATATAGAGATATACATATATTCACATTGTGTATGGAGAAATGATTATAGTCACACATATGAAAAGTATAGAAAAAGAGACTCATGTTGACCTAGAATGAATAGATTATATCTGTTTACATATATGTGACCCTGTATGTGTATAGTTTTATATGTGTGTACATTATTTACATACATATGAATAGATCTGCAAATAATTAAATTGATAGTCAAGAATAAGAGAAGGTAAGGAAAAGAAAAAGCAGTCATCCAAGATGACTACAAAAGTGGAAATTACATTTATTTAAAAAAAATAAGAGTCAGGAGCTAGGTCAGGTTTTAAAAGCAGGATGAATTCAAATTTCAATATGGTAAATGTGAGGTGCTAAAATTACATCCAGGTGAAGCTCCCCAGTATAAAGATAGAAATGAGAATTGGGAGCTTAGCCTAGAATCTTAATTCAAATAAAATGCAATGGAGAATGATTAAAAACAAGTGCAGAGAGTTTCAGTTAACATTTCAGTTAAAATAAAATTAATTTTTTCCTGCAGAATGTAGTGGGGCGAGGAAACATGCCTAGATATAGCTCATCTGAAGCTCTTGTATAGAACTTGGCTATCTGCCAGTTCAATGTGAATCAACAGTACAACATTGCAACCCAAAAATGCCCATGCAATTTTATGCCTCATTAAGAGAATCATAATGTCTAGAATGGGGGAAATGTTAATACTGGTCAAACCACTTTGGAAATATTGTGTTTAGTTAACAAAATTATAGAATCCAAGAGATGAAAGGAACTTCTTTGACCATTTAGTTTAACACATACATGAAAAGCAAGCTCATTATAATATGTTCCACAAAACCTTAGGGAGGATAAAGGACAATTCTTGAGCCGTAGAGGTTTTCCTCTAGTTCATGGTTTCAGTTTGACTAATTTTTGAGTGTGTTACATAGGTGTTCTGTCATCAAGTACACAGAGGGACATTGATATATTGAATAAATAGGCATTTAAAGTGTCAAGCTGTGTTTGACACGAGTTATAAAATTGAGAGAGGATATGGCCTCGTCCTTATGGTCCATTAGTATTAGTGTAAATTCCTTGAGGACAGAGATTAACTTTTGTCTCCTTTTGTATGCTCGCAGTGCCTGGCTCATAGTAAGCACTTAATAAATGCATATTGACTGCTGAATATTTTTGTCTATTGCAGCACAAAGCAGCAGAGTATGATAAGTTCATGAGAAAGTTTTAAAATAAATCACTACATGAAATACAAGAAAGAAGATCATTCCAAAAGGTCATTGCTAACAATCAGTTTTCCTTTTTTGTTCAGTTCTAGAAGGGACCATGTTTACCCTTTTGAGATTTAGTTGAGGTGCAATTTAATTCAGCAATATAACACTTCAATAGTTTTCAAGCACATATATAGTTTAGGTCAGATTTTATCCTGGAAGTTGAACGATGATTAAAAAAGAAACAATTGATCTGAAGAAACAATTGATCGAGTCTTAAAGGAAACTAAGGAATGTAAAGAGAAAGAGGGGGAAAAAGCTTATAATTTAAATTTAGAATTTGTTTTCTGGTTCTGTTATTTAATGCTTGTATGACCTTGATTCAACTTTTTGCACCTCAAATTTCTCCTATGTAAAATGAGAAGATTACACTGGATTACCTCAGAGATCCCATCCTTCTCTAGATTTCTAATCCTATGGAAGAAAAGTATCATGAAGAACCATGTGATGGCAAAAGTGGCCAAAGAGTAACTTCAATATCTTTTTGAATTGTGGTGAAGATTTAAGAAAATAATGAAGTTAGAGAGAGGTAGAGAGGGTATCTTAGAGCTGGGTTTAAATACTGCCTCTGACACTTAGATTAATGACTCTGGGTAAGTCATACTCAGTTTTGTCATCTGTTAAATTATAGAAATAATAGCACCTGCTTCACAGCATTGTTATGAGGCTCAAATGAGATAATTATTTTAATTCTTAATACACAATTAAAATACTAGTTATTACATGCATACATTCATACATATGTGAAAGAACATGGTAAGAGATGATAAATTCATGCATATATACATACATGGTATACATATATTCTATATACAATATAGATTCTATGTGATATACAATACATATACCTATTATGTATACATATAGACTTGTAATTTACCATTATCTTTATCATAGGTATACAATACATATATCTACTATGTATACATATAGATATGTAATTTATCATCTTCTTCTTTATCATATAACTTTTAATGGGCATATTTATGTCTATTGGCCAAGAACTCCACTAAATCAATAACCTTGAAACGTTCCTTTTAGTTCTATGATTCCATTGACCTGTAGATCAGAGTAAAGGGAAACTAGTTAATAAAAGACAGACTGACTAGTTTGTTCTTTTTCCAACTCCCTCAACCAAAAGAAAGACATGCAAGTCTTTGATGGATTAGCTGTTGCTAACATCTCACCTCCATTTATCAAATTGAGGTCATCAATGTTTAGTCCTTGAACTATCACAAAATAGCAAAATATTAACTGTGTTTCCTCTAATAGTTACAATCCATCTTTCCCTGGCCTTTCTGTGGCACCAGCCCATTTTTACTCTGACTTCTCTCAATTTTGACTGACGATGCCAAATGACCAGCTGAGGCTTGAAGCATATATCAGTAACCTAACAATGGAGGGGTCATCAGGCAGTAGTAATTATGGCACCAGAACTGGGTGATTGGAATGCAGGTGGGATTTTTGAGCCCTTGATTTATCTGTGGCTTTTTGAAAGAAAAAGGAGAAACCAGCTTTTTTGTTCTGAAAATCTGAAGATCTGAAAATACTTGGATGTCTTAAAAGCTCAAGGTTAGAGTTCAGCATGGAAAGCTAAATGATGATCAGCCAAAGATCTTGAAATGCGGCTTTTAAAATCCAATGGGGTTTTCAGGTTGTGACTCTCACCTTCAGGGCAGGAGGGAATCATTTTGCATATTAAATGGAAATGATGCTTGTCCTGAGTCATAAGCGAACTCAACTGGTCTATTAAAGAAAGGTCAGATTGTTAAACTTGGGACTTAGGCACATATTTTGGAAAGGAATGGAGCTAGGAAGTCATCATTGTGGAAATTTCCTCCACAGTCCAAATCAGCAATGGTTCTGTCATTTCAGAATCTTAGAGAGATGTCTAAGGACACTGAGACTGAATATCTTGTTCATAATCACACAGCCAGTCTCAGAAGGATTTGAGTCTCAATTTTCATGACTGTCAGACTAATTTTCTATTTAATATGTAATCCATAAACAGCTACCAAAAGCAAACAAATAAATAAACAACAAAAATAACAACTCACCATAATTGTCTTCTATTATCAATATAAAGGTATGAAGGATCCAGAATAATTTTGATTTTGTTTTGTTTGGGTGGTTGTTTTGTTGTTATTGTTGGGTTTTTTTTGGTGAGGCAGTAGGGTTGGGACTTGTCTAGAGTGACACAGCTAGGAATTGTTATATATTGGAGCTTGGATTTGAACTCAGATCCTCCTCACTCTAGGGCCAGTACTCTATGCACTATACCACTTAACTGCCCAAACCCAGAGTTCTTATGCCATGTAAAATGGGTTCAAAATAATCACATATTGCTATTGATATAAATGTTTCCTCAACATCTTCACTTTCATTCCAGGTAGTAAGCTTATTGATTTTGTGAATAGAAAATTATTCTTTCATTTAGACACCACAGAACCATCATGTCTTAACAACTCATTGGATAACTAAAAGATAAGACATTGTCTTTGTTTCTTGCCCCCTTGGGTAGAGAATCAATTCAAAAAAGCTAGAAACAGCTCTAAACATCATTCAGTTTCTTTTACAAATTGGATTTTTTGCAAGGTAAGCTTCTTATTCCCCTCCTCCAAAATCAATCAATAGAAGTAGTAAAGTTTAAATATAAAAATAAGATATTTTACAATGTGTAATCACTTTACAAGGTACGATTAGCATTGATTGAGTGAAGAAAGAATGGACTGTGGTAGGCTGGGAGCATCAATCACACCCACTGGATAGATAAATAGATAGATAGATAGATGGATGGATGGATGGATAGATCCCCTATCAGTAGAAGGTGTAGTTTATTAAGAGACAGCACATCCAACTCAGAGAAAAGAAAAATATGGTAGTGACAAATGGACAAATGCCAAAATAAATGATAGAGCTAAGATTCAAATTGAAATATTTTGAATCTAATTCATATATTCTTTATACTCACTATGTTCTTATAGGATCTATTTTCCCCTACACAAAATGAGTTTAATCTACACATTTTAGATTACTTTTTGAAGTTTGAACCTTTTTTTGACACTTTTAAAACTATCATTGGTATTTGTTTTGCAATTTGGTATTTGGTTTCTGTTCTCTTTTCTTGCTAATCTCTCACTTATCTCCTCTTAGTTCATTCAGTATGTTTATTATAAAATGAAAATCTTAGTACCCAGGCAATATAAGGGAAATGATGTTTTGAATGACATGCTAAAAGTCTTTCCACTATATAGAGGGTGTAAAGTTTTGTGTATAGAAATTAGTATGTTCAGTAGAAATACTAAATTGGGGATCACCTGGGATTCCTATCTCAGTTCTCATGCTTCCTCTGTGATCTAGAGTCAGTCATTTGCTTTCTATATATCTTATATCCTCATCCTCATATCCAAGTTGGGCTATGGTTTTGAAGGTCTTTCCCAGGTCTTAACATGGGATTCTACAAAAACATTGGATATTACTATAGATGCTAAAGTAATCAAATTCTCTAAAATTAGAGAATGACAATTGAAAGTGATTTTCATAGTCATCTTGTCCAAATTGTATTTGAAATAAGATTACCTGTCCAGCACATCTTGCTAGTAGTGTTCATGTAACTCTTGCTTGAAGACTTACAATGAAAAAAAAAAAAGAAAAAAATATCTACTAAGCACCCACCTTCAACCCAAAACTTCTTGGTTTCATTTTGTTATAAATTTTTCTCTAAAATCAAATTGACATTTGCCGTTTTCAATTTCTACCCATTGTATATATACAATGACAGCTTTAAATTAGATGAGCACTGGACAAATCGATTAACCTCTTATCTACCTCAGTTCTCAAATGTGTAAAATATGGACAATAATACTTCGTTTCCAATATTGTGAGGATAAAATAAGACAATAATTGGAATGTGCTTTGCGAACCATAAAGTACTATAAAATGCTATTGTTTTTTTTTAAATAAAACTACTAAATTTTGTCATTGTAATTGCTAGGATAAAGCTAGGTAAAATGGGGATGTCATTGAACTGAGTTATAAGATTTGAGTAAAATCTAGGTTAAAAATCTATATATCTGCTTAATTTCTTGGCCACTCACAAGCTGTACAATCTCAGTCAAATTATTGTTCCTCTTTGGGCCTAATTTTTCTTATTTATGATCTTATTTATTTGTGCTGGTTAACTTTAAAAGCTGTAACACTCCATAGTGATACACACATCTACATATTATGCATATATATATATATTCATGTGTGTATATATTTGTGTATATACACAAATACATATGCATACATATATATACACTTCCTAATATGCATACATATATATTTAATTATATATATAAACACAATCAAGATGACATATTTAATCTTAATTTAAACTATTTAGTACAATTTAATATTATATAATACATGTATCATCAGGATGATATATATTTCTTTTTTAATAGTACTTTATTTTCCCCAGGTACATGCCAAAACAATGCTTAACATTTATTTTTAATAATACCTTTTTTATTTTCAAACTGTATGCAAAAGTAGTTTTCAACATTCACTTTTGCAAAACTTTATTACAACTTTTTCTCTCTCCCTTCTTCCTACCTCCTTCCCTAGACAGAAAGTAATCCAATATACATTAAACATGTACAATTTTTCTACACGTATTTCCACATTTATCACTTAGCATTTATTTCTACAGATTTTTCTCTCTCCTTTCCTTTCTTCCCCCCTTCCTAAAATATAGGCAATTTGATACAGATTATACATGTGATACTCTGTAGAACATATTTCCATACTGGTCAAACTTGTGAATGAAGAAACAGATTTAAAAGAGGGGAAAATGGAAAAGAATAAAATAAGTGAAAGAAAAGTATGCTTTAATCTGCATTCAGAGTCCATCAGTTTTTTATCTGAATAGCACTTTCATTCACTTGGATCCTTCTGTTGCTGAGAAGATCTGAGTCATTCATAGTTGATCATCACTTAGTGTTGCTGACACTCTGTAGAATGTTTTCCTGTTCTGCTCATTTCACTTTGAATCAGTTCATAGATGTCTTTCCAAGTTTTTTTTTTGCCTGAAATCTTGTTGTTCATTGTTTATTATTGCACAGCATTATTCCATTACATTCATATACTTCAACATTTTAGCCACTCCCCAAATATGTTCAATATATGTTTGAATTCTGATGTTGTACTACCATGAAAAGAGCTGTTATAAATGTATTTTCAACTATAGGTCCTTTCTTTTTTGGGGGGGAGGGGGGAGACACAGATCTTTTTACAATCTTGGGATATAGACCTAATAGTGATATTGCTGGATTAAAGAGTATGCATTTTGGTTGTCTTTTGGATGTAGTTCCAAATTGTTCTCCAGAATGGTTGAATCAGCTCATAATTCCACCAAAAAAGCATTATTGTCCCCATTTCCCCCATGCCCTTTAATATTTCTCATTTTCCTTTTGTGTTATATTAGCCAATCTGAGAGGTATGAGAGATATATCAGAGTTGTTTTAATTTTCATTTCTCTAATCAAAAAAGACTTATAACACTTCTTCATATGCCTATAGAAATTTTTGATTTCTTCATCTGAAAACTGCCTGTTCAGAAATTTTGACCACTTATCAATTGTGTAATGACTTATATCCTTTATTTTTTTTAAATAGATACAAAGAAATTTGTAACTATGCTCAAAGGATTAGCAAACTGCATGCCTTTTGATCCGGAGGGAAAGGGACCCACATATGCAAAAATATTTGTGGCAGTCCTTTATGTAGTGACAAGGAACTGGAAACTGAGTGGATGCCCATCAGTTGGAGAATAGCTGAATAAATTATGAATGCCATGCAATATTATTGTTCCATGAGAAATGATCAGTAGGATGATTTCAGAGAGGCCTGGAAAGACTTACACATACTGATGCTGAGTGAAATGAGCAGAACAAGAAGATCATTGTACATAGCAATAACAAGATTATATGATAATCAATTCTGATGGAATTGACTCTTCACAACAATGAAATGATTCAGGCCAGTTCCAATGATTTTGTGATGATGAAAGCCATCTTCACTCAGAGAGAGGACTGTGGGAATTGAGTGTGGATCACAACATATCATTTTCACTTCTTTTGTTGTTTGATTGAATTTTATTTTCTTTCCCATTTTTTTTTCGTTTTTGCCCTGATTTTTCTTGTGCAGCAAGATAATTGTATAAATATGTATGACTATATTAGATTTCCATATATTTTATAGCATTTAACACATATTGGATTGCTTGCTATCTAGGGCAGGGGGTGGGGAAGGAGGGAAAATTGGAGCACAAGATTTTGCAAGGGTCAATGTGGAAAAATTATCCTTGCATATGTTTTGAAAATAAAAAGCTTCAATAAAAAAGAAAAGCAATCATGTATGCAAAGAAAATAGTCATAAGAGCCCTTTTTTGTGGCAAGAAACTGGAAAATGAGTAAATGTCCATCAGCTAGAGAATGGCTGAATATGGATGTCATGGAATATTATTGTTCTAAAAGAAACAATCAGCAGCATGATTTCAGAAAGTCCTGGAGAGTCTTATATGAACTAATGCTAAGTGAAGTGAGGAACCAAGACAACATTGTACACAGCAACAACAAGATTATATGGTAATCAACTCTGATGGACATGGCTCTTTTCAATAATAAGATGATTCAGGCCAGTTTGAATGGGGTTTGTCATGGAAAGAGGCATCTGCACCCAGAGAGGGGACTGTGGGGACTGAGTGTGGATCACAACATACTATTTTCACTTTTTTGTTATTTTTTGCTTGCGTTTTTTTTTTTATTCTCAGAAGAAAGAAAAGGTCTTTTTTTTAATCTGAGTTTCTTGTGCAGCATGATAATTGTCAAAATATGTACAGAAGAATTACACGTGTTTAACATATATTTGGTTTACTTGTTGTCTAAGGGAGGGGGCGAGGGAAAGAGAGGGGAAAAATGGAACACAATATTTTGCAAGGGTAAATGTTGAAAACTATGTGTATATTTTGAAAATAAAAGTCTTTAATATTAATTCTTGCAGAGATACATTTCAATATCCATTCCTGAAAGATTTTGCATTCCAAATCCTTTCTCCATCTCTTTCCCACACACCCCCTCCCCAAAACAGGAAGCAATCCTACATAGGTTTTAACATGTGCATTTCCTTTAAATATATTTCCACATTTCATGTTTTACAAGCAAAACCAGATAAAAACAAACAAACAATGAGAAAGAAAACAAACATGCAAGAAGGTGAAAATGTTATACTTGGTTCCTCATTCAGTCTCCATAGTTCTCTTTCTAAATGTAGATAGCATCTTCCATCCCAAATCTTTTGAAACTGTCTTGAATCATTGTATTGTTGAGAAGAAACAAGTCCATCCCAGTTGATTATCACATAAACTAATTCTTACTGTGTACAATGTTCTCTTGGTTCTGCTCATTTCATCAGTTCATGTAAGTCTTTCCAGGCCTTTTCTGCTCATCACTTCCTCTAGAACAGTAATATACCATTATATTTACATACCATAACTTATTCAGTCATTCCCCAATTGATGGGTATTTACTCAATTTCCAATTCCCTACCACTATAAAAAAGACTGATATAAACTTTCTTTTTGCATAGGTGCCTTTATGATCTCTTTGGGATATAAATCCACTAGTGACACTGCTGGATCAAAGAGTATGCACAATTTTATAGCTGTTTGGACATAGTAAATGGCTTGTATTCTTATTAATTCAATGGGAAATGAGATCTTTATCAGAGACTCTTCTTGTAAAAATTATTCCCCAGCTTTCTGCTTTCTTTCTAATATTCATTGCATTTGGTTTTGTTTATACAAAAGCTTTTTAATTTAATATAACCAAAAATCATCGAATTTGCATTATCTCTTGTTTGGTTATAAACCTATAATTCACTTAACTTCTCCTTTAATTATTTAGATGATTGATTACCTTATATATTATTTTTGCTTTTGTTTTTTTTTTTCTTTTCTTTTTTGCTAGATCTGAGTTATGTTCTCAGGGTTAAAGGGGCTATGTCTCTGACTCCTTTTGCTAGAGGCTACAGACTCCAGCTGTTTGTATGGTGCTATACTGATTTTTCTTTGAGATCCACAGGGAACCCTCATATCTGTGGCTACATTAAGAGTTTCAGGTGTGTGTGAGTGACTGGTGCTGCTTGAGAGGTCTAGCAGGTTACTTCATGCTGAGTCAGGATCTTAATGGTATTGGCTGGTGTGGACTAAGGTCAATGGGCTGTTTTTGTATTTCCCTAAAACCTTCCCTGTTTTCCCTGGACAATGCTAGAACACCGTAGGTCCGGAATCTGAAGGTTGGCTGTTTGCTTGGGACTACATGACGGATCTTGGAGTTGGACTCTGTCCATTGCTCTTGGTGTGCTGGGATATGTGCATCCTGGTGTTGTGGTTTGCCTGCTCTACTCCGCTGGAGCTTAAGATCTCCTCTTGGTTTGCTGAATTGGGTCTTGTTGACAGGTTTACTAGGATGCTTCCTCCCTGGCTGCATTGTCCTTTTGCCTGACTGTAACAGACCTTCCTTGGTGATCTTCCAAGTTTCTTGGGCTAAAAGATTATTTCACCCAATCTTTTTGCTTGTTCTGCTGTTCAAGGATTTGTACTGGGGCACTATTTTATGGTTTTTGGAAGTGAATATGGGGAGTTACAGCAATTTACTACTTATTTCACCATCTTGACTTCCACAGTTTTTTAGATAGATATTTCTAAAGATAGATAGCTTTAGTAGAGCCTTCTTTAGGTCATTACTGCTATATTTTAAGAAGAGCATTTTATAGGCAAACTGTAAGGAAGGAGAATTAATGAAAGAACACTAAATGCATGGAATATTAAAACATTGTTGAAGTGGTTTTATTTGTTTTTTTTTTCTTCAATGCTTTTCATATTTAGCACTTAGAAACCGGAAATAATATTTTCCTTTTTTGAAATAATCTAAAAACATCTAGTTCTGTCTAGAAAGAGAAATGGTGGACAATTTATTTACAAATTCATGGAAATCAGCATCAGTGATAAATCACCAGATGATAAATCTATTATCACAATCACTAACAGTATTTATTACAATTAAATCAATGGCCTTTGCAATTCGTATGTCAGTGGCTTACCAGCTATTTCATTTGTCAAAGAAATCCATCAGACTTCACTATAGTGTTCTCTCTTGTTCACTTGCTCTCTGTCTCTCTCCCTCCCTCTTTCCCCCTTCCTCTCTGTCTCCCTTCTTCCTTCCCTGTCCCTCTCCCATTCCCTCTCTCTCTTTGGCTCTCAATATGATAAAATCAAAATGTTTGATTGAAAAATAAGAAATAGTAAGGACTTTTGGAGGATGATTTCTGGGGAATGACTAGTTGAAAAATGAAAACATAGCTACCTTTGACCCAAGTCTATTAATCTGGCTGATATATACTTAATGTATTTTACTTCTACATTTTTAACCTCTTATGATCTTGTGGTATAGACTAGTTTAATCCTGGCACTCATATTTAAGCTCAAAATTGGATGACAAAGTGAAATGGCTTGATACAGAGGGAACTTATTTGTGATTATCTGTACTTTTCATCTTTTCCCCCTCTAATCCTATTGTAAACCTGTACTTGCTTACTAGACAAAAGATGCTTTGAGCTTTTCGAGATCCTCAAGAGTTTCATGGTAGCTATTGAGAAACTAGTCAACATTGTTTCATTCTCAAAAAAGAGGTTCTTCATCTAGGGTTCAAGGATTTGTTTAGATAGATGATATCTAGTAGAAATGACAATCTCAGGAAATGGTGATTTTTTTCTTCTTGCAGGCCCTTAAGCAAAAACCAAATGGGATGTTTTTAATAGAAGAGATTATTGTTCAAGAAGAGGTTAAGACGAATACTTTGTTCATACCATAGTTCTAAAGTCTATTATATAATCCTGATTTTGTTTTCTTCTTCTTCTGTATGTGTATTTTGTCACTATAGTAGCTCAGAATCTTTTCCCATTATTTGCTCATTTTCCCAGTCTATTGCCAGCTTTTAACTCTTTGTTAAAGTCGGGCTCTGTTTCTAGGGCAGAAGGTGTGATGTTCAGGTATTTTGTGTAGCTGTTGTCAGAGTTCTTTCAAGGGATCTGTATTATAAGTCAGCACTGCAAGCTATATGTCAGGATTGACAAAGCGACAGAGTCCTATCTTAATTCTAGCAAAGAAACCCCTATAATCTTTTTCTGAACAGCTGTATGGCTGGTCTCCTCCTGAAGCTACCACTGTTGTTGCCACTCCTGTTGATTTAGTGACTCCCAAAGCCTGGTCCTAGTTTGCTGGAGCTCTCCTCACACCTTAGTGTGACAAATCTGTCCTTCTGACCTTCCATATCATTGTTGGTGTCTGTGGGCTGAGAGATCTGCACATTTCTGCTGCTACCAGTGCTTCAGAAGTCCCAGTGCTGGTACCTGGTTTGCTGGGGCTTGGGCTACGTAGGTGTGGCCTATGCCGTGGCTGTATTCCAGTCTTACCTTGTTGCTGACTCTCTAAGCTGACTTCCTCTGAAAATTGTTTCACTTTATCTTTTTGTGTTTTCTGACAGTTTAAAATTTGATTAGAATCATGATTTAAGGATATTTGGAGAAGTTTGTGGGTGAGTTTAAGCAAGTTCTTACCTGTAGTCCACCATCTTGGCTTTGCCTTCGTCATAAAACTCTTAATACAGTTTTCAATATCATACTATCACAATTGTTATTTATGTATTTTTTTTTTACAAAATTTCTCTATGCATGTATGTGAAGGGTACATTGTATATATTGTTGCTGATTGAAATGATGCTATCTCATATCAACAAGAATATATATTGCCCAGTTTAACACAAGAGGAAATAAATTACGTAAATGGTCCCATTTTTTAAAAAAATTGAACAAACCATTAATAAACTTCCTAAGAAAAAATCTCTAAGACCAGATGGATTCATAAGTGAATTCTACCAAACATTTAAAGAACAATTAATTCCAATACTATATAAACTGTTTGGAAAAATAGGCAAAGAAGGAATCCTGCCAAATTCCTTCTATGACACAAATATGGTACTAATATCTAAACCAGGAAGAGGCAAAACAGAGAAAGACAATCATAGACCAATCTCCCCAATGAATATTGATGCAAAAATTTTAAATAATAATTAGCAAAGAGATTACAGCAATTTATCTGCAGGATAATACACGATGTCCAAGTAGGATTTCTAGGAGGAATGTAGGGCTAGTTCAATATCAGGAAAACAATGACTATATAAATCAACACTTGCTATGTTAACTTCTTTTTTCTAATTTTTCATCTTTCTCCACGGTTTTTCCCTTTTGCTCTGATTTTTCTCTCCCAAAATGATTCATAAAGTAATCAAAACAAATAGTTTTTTTTAAGAAAGAAATACCACTATCTTTTTTAATGTCTTAGGATTCTACAGCTGCTTTGTTCATTTCTCAAAACAATTTTAATTACATATTTCATCATTTCTCAAAATTTACACTAACAAAACTCTTTAAACATTATTTATTAACATTAAGAATTTATTTACCATTATATGGGCCAATGGATGGATTATTTCAATTTAGAATTTTCTCATTTGTTTGGAAAAGACCTTTTTCTTGAACTACAACATTTTAAAATTAATTTGTTTATTCATTCACCCATTCACTTATTTATTTGTTTGCTTGTTTGCCTATCATAACCATCATCATCATTATTTTAGCTCTGTATATTTGTTTTATTCCATGCATTTCTGTGCTCTGATAGTCCTTTTTCTTCTCATATCTATACATTGCTTAAAAATTAGATTGGTATCAGGAAAGCTCCCAAAGGAGCAGAAGAAAAAAAATATTTGAATAAGACCACAGAGGAGGCAAATGGAGGAATTAATTTGGAATTATTGTTCCAAAGGGACTGAAAGGGACAACTTAAACAAGAAACAGTTGATATTGATGATATGGTATGATCCTTGGCTGTGATCTCTGAAATGCATGCATTCATCCACTGAGTTCTATTGCGAAAATGATCCCAAGTGCAGTGTTAGGGGACTGAAGCCTATTAAGTATAGCTTATTAGTCTCCAAAAATCACAAGATTGCCCTAAGATGCGGTCATAGGATAGTTCAAGGAGCTGAGACTATAGTGAGAAGTCATAGTTTTTAGCTAGATGCATGGCACCCACACACACCTTTTTTAACAAGATACCTGGAACAGGTGGCTCTTTGGAGATGGAAGGTGAGCCTGTTCCACTTAGAGCAGTGAATCCTTTTTCCATGTTTCTGAAATTTGACACTGATAATGCATGTGCTAAAGTTTTTCTTAGAAGATCTCTGCTACTTTAGCTTCTTCCGTGGATCTGGACAGTATCCAACCAAATACACAAACAAGCAGAGTAGTGAAAGTATTGGTGTACCAGCCACTACTGAAAGTTGTTTGTTGATAATGTTGAGAGAAATAAAGAGATAGTAAGAGTGAATCTGAGTTGCTATATGGATGATAAATAGGAATGAATTGATAACTTAAAATAATGAGTTGCCTACAGTGATTTTTATAAGATTATGTAGAAAAAAAGTGCCCAGAATAAAGTGAATAGCGTTCTGGTTTTATCAGCTTATTGATCTTCAATCTATTATATTCCCATACCTGTGTAGATGATTTCTAGACTTGTAGATTCATCTCTAATTTAAGGGTATGGAAACTTTTCTGTGTTATTCTCTAGCAGTCTAGTGAAGTTTCTTTTAAAAGTGTATTTGAGGCAAATAATTGGTACAAAGAATTTTGGACTTGGAGTCAAGAAGAACTGATTCTATATCTTGCCTTAGATACTTATTTATTTTGAAATTATAGGAAAAACAATTAATATCTATCAACCTCAGTTTCCTTAAATATAATATCTGGATAAAAATTACAGCTCCCTCTAAGGGTTGTTTTGAAGAATAAATGATACTATATTTATATGGCACCTAATACATAATAAACAGTAAATAAATGCTTGTTTCCCTTCTTATATTCTCTAGTGGAGTGCCCCTGGATTATGTGACCTTACAGTATCATTATAGTTTTCATAAATGACTTAGATAAGTGTAGAGTTGAACATGTTCATCATCAAATTGTCAATGATCCAGGACTAGATAGCAAAGAAGCATATTATATGGAAGAGAAAGGATCTTTTTTTTTTGCTGTTTTTGAATAAGCCAGAACGTCGTGGCGAAAATTTACATATAGGCTAATAATTAATTATAAAAGTTCAAGATAGAATGAACATAGCTAGATAAAAGTTCATGTAAAAATTTTAATAGATTTTAAGTATAGTGTATGTCAATAATAAGACATGACACCAAATACATAAATAAAAGAATTTGTCAAAACTTAAGTTTTAATATAAAAGATGGACTATCTCAACAGAAAAGAGGTCCTAATCTCTTTCAACTATGGTCCCTGAACTGAAATTACACATAGATTTTTGTGTTGTGTTCTATTCATCACATTTAGGAAGGAAATCCTTGAGCTGGAAGGCATCCAGAAAAGTGATGGTTGTTAAAGGGATTCAGGGTTATAAAATACGAGAACTATATGAAGGTTGGGCTCCCATTTGGTAGGACAGTGATAGTCGTTTTTGAGTCTTTGATGATTTATTACATGGAAAAGGGATTAAAATATTTTATTTCATCACAGAAAAGAAACAGGTGGAAATTATAAAGAAGCAAACTTAGAGGAAAGGTAGGAAGAAATGCCTAATAATTAAAACTGTCAAAATGAAAACTATAAAACATCCGAGAAGAATAAATTGCCTATGGGGGGATGAGTTTGCCTCTTCTGGAGCTCTTTGTGTAGTGACTAGATAATTATGGAGGGGGGAGTCTTTTTTCAACTGCAGACTAAAATTCATTGCCTCCCAGGCTCTCCCCTTCTCCACCAGATCTTATATTCTGTGAAATCTTGGATTTAATGTAGAGTAAATAATTATTACTGATGAAGCCTATGTTTCCTTATGAGTCATATTCTCCATTTTTCACTCTGATTCTCAACCAAAAAGAATAGAAAAGATCAAGAGCTTGTACTTACTGATCCCCTAAAATAAATATATATAAAATCTTTATAGATTTTTTTCCTTGAAAAAAATGAAAACTTTCAGTGTAAGCAAGGATTATAGATAATCTTAGAGGTCATCCACTACAAGAAATCATGGGATGGTTTAAACAGAGAATCATGTCATTAGGGCTGTGAGGGATGAAAGAGGGCCATCTGATATACTGCTTTTGCTTTATTGATTAGGAAAGTAAGGATGGAAATGGTTAAATGAATTGCCAATGTTGAGAGAGAGAGAGAGAGAAAGAGAGAGAAAGAGAGAGAGAGAAAGAGAGAGAGAGAAAGAGAGAGTGTGTGTGTGTGTGTCTCAGAGACAGAGAGGGAGGGAGGGAAAAGGGAAGGAGGGAAAAAATAATAAAATGAGGGAGAAAAAGAAGGAAGGAAGGAAGGAAGGAAGGAAGAGAGGCAGGGAGAGGAGAATGGGAGGGAGAAAAGAAAGGAGGAAGGGAAGAAGAGAGTGAAGGAAAGATGGAGAAAGGTAGGGAGAGAGGGAGGGAGGGAGAGAAGGAGAGGAAAGGAAATAAGGAAAAGGTTAAACAATGCATTTATTAAGTGTTCACTATATACCGGGTACTGTACAGGGCCCCAGTAGTACAAATAGAATGAAAAGAAATAGTCAGTGCCTTCAAGGAACTGACTTTCTAATGAGAGAAGATAATAAATAAAAGGGAAGTAAAGTGAGGGAAGGATGGAATGAAGATTGCTGAGGTTTGGGCATGACTGAAGTCTGGTGGAAGTCAAAAATTAGGGATGGTGGGAATAGATAAATCAAAGCTAGAGAATTTGAACACAAATGATTTGACACCAAATCGGAAGTTCTTTAGAATAACCATTATTGAGTCTTTAAACAAAAATTAATTTTATTTCTGTTTTGCTTTGTTTTGTTTTAGCCAGACCTATGATAGGCTTCCTAATCTGGAGATTAGGAACTATGTGGAGATCCCTTCTAACAATCAAGATTTTTCCCCTGTAACAGTTTTAGAGGGTTATTTGAGACACTGAAGAGTTAAATGGCTTTGTCAGGGTCACATCACTGCTATAAAAGGTGGGGCTTTAACTCAAGTCTTCCTTAATATGAGTGCTAGCATTGTAACTTTTCCATTAGAAAATCCTAGGCTATTCACAAACTCATTCAGACACAGAGGAACAGTGGTTCTTTAGAGAAATTATAAATCAGAAATAGGGGGAAGGAGATTTGAATTTCATCTCTACCTTTATTTCTTCCATTACATTGGGTTGGTCACCTCATCTTTGCCTTAGTTTCCTCATCTATAAAATAGAGTTGGACTAGATGATCTTTAAACTCATCTTCATGCTCAATTCTCTAACCCTATCATTATCTTTGGGGCAGAAAGAATGAGATCGACATGAATAGTGAATACAAGATTTTTGCCCAGCTAACCTACAAAAAGGGCTGCATTGAGGAAGCCACAGGTGAAGTGGGGAAACAGTGGGTGTGTTTGCTTAAGCGGGTTCCAGGCCTTAACTTCCTGGGAATGTTGAATAAAGTAGGACACATACATTATTCACAGTCTCAGTAACCGGATCTCAGCAAAGAAGCATCTCAGAGATGAAACATTTTCATCAGGGCTGAAAATATTGAGAAAGAAAAATGCCAAGTAAATTTTCAACAGTTGTTTCAATTAGCCAAAGCCTTCTGAAAATCCCTCTGCAAACAAAGTATTGCAAACCTGTAGATGTACTTCTTCCTCCCTAGGCATTCCACTATAGAATCCTGGAGCTGCTCATTAAGAAGACATCTGAATGTCACAAAAAAGCTAAAGGATGGATATTTTGCTTGAAGAAGAGGAGACTCTGGGGTAACAAGTTAACAATCCTGAAGTACTTGAAGGATAGTGATGTAGAACAGGAATTATACTTGATCTACGTGGTCCCAGAGGATAAAACTAGAAGTAACTGGTAGAAATTGAAATGAAACAAATATAGGCTTGTTGTAGAAAGTAAAAAAAAAACAAAAAGATAGCAAAAGGAAAACTATTTTCCTAACAAATGGAGCCATCTGAGAGAGAAATTGTCTTATACGTGAGGTATAAGAGATTCTCAAAGGCCATTTTTCAAAGAGGTTAGATTACGACTTGTCACAAATATATTATTGGCGATAGAACTAATTGACGGCTGAGATAGCTCCCAATTCTAAGAGTCTGTGATATTAAATATCTCTGTTCATTTGGAGGCCTCTGAAGAGTGTGTCAAGAACTCAAGAACTTGCTACTGTCAAGACATTTAAATAATAAATCCCTACAACATCCATATCAATTACTGGTGTTTTCTTGCATGCAAATTTATAAGCAGCTTTATTTTATTTTTGTCATTTGTCTAGAGATCTCTCAGGAAAGAAACCCTCCCAAGGCGTGAATGATCAGCTGCATGTATATGTGCTGTTAAGCATCATTTCCCATTGTCTCCCCTGGAATGACATGATTTCCCATTGCCTGAGAAGATCAGAAATATACTGGAGGAACTGTTTCATTCAGAGAAAGCAATTAATTGTTTTATTACATATCTTCAAATGATGATAAATTGAAGGGAAATTTAACCCATGGGAAGGAAATCTTTGTATTCCTAAAACTATCCTTCAAGTTTGTGAGGGGCTAAGTCTGAGTCCAAATCCAAGATATTCTAAAGGGACAAGAAAAAGTTGGAGAAGAATGTGAAAGAATTATTAGCCAAACTGAAAGGAACAGTGTAAAGAACACTCTTAGAGCTGCAAGGAAGCTTAGGACATGGAACTAGATGAACCTTAGAATTTAAAATATCAGAGGATTTTAGAACATAGAATGTCAGAGCTAAATAGGACCTTAAACTGCAGAAAACATTAAGTTAGTGTTTGTAGGTATTGATGAGGTCAGGGTAGTAATTCCTAGTTCGAAATAAACATGACAAATTTACAATTGCCTTTCTCTTTGCCAAAAGGAACATTTAAGAAGAAGAGGTTACAGACAAAATGAAGAGATAAAATAGGTATCAGGAATGGCAAATATAAAATACTTAACTCTATTTGGCTCAGTTTCCTCATCTGTAAAATGAACTGGAGAAGCAAATGTATCTTTGCCTAGAAAATCTCAGCTGGTTTCATAAAAAGTTGAACATGATTAAGGAACTTCAATTACTATTTTATAGTTGAGAGAACTGAGGCTAAGTAATAGAGTAACTTGCTCAAAGTCATGTGTATATTAGACATTTTTCAATTCAGGAGTGAAAAAGCCTACTTTAGTAAAAAAAGACAAAGCAATAAAAACTTTGTTCTGTTACTAAACTAGCAGAGTAAGAAGGTAGTAAAAGGAGATAACATTGTATTTGGAGGTAAAGGACTAAAGATTTGAGTCTTATTTCTACTATTGTTCTAGTATTATTTCTGCTATTGATTACTTGGAGAATATTTAGAACGGGGCAATCAAGACAGTTAAAAGTCCTTGATTAAAAGACTTTATGATCAATTTGGATTTTTTTTAATTGAGGAAATATGGAATTTAAATATGGAAAAGAAAAGATTCAGGGCAGCAGTGATACTTACTTTCAAATACTTAAAGGGATATAACATGAACTTTTCGTTTTTTGCCACACATCAATCAATCAATACTAATATTATGTGCCAGACATTATGCAAAACATTGTGGAATATTAGAAAGAATAAAATAAATATAGTCCCTGCCCTCAAGGAGCTTACGATTTAATGAAACAACATGTGAACAATACATTAAAAGCAAGGTATCTATCTACAGGATTAATAGGAAATAACATTGAAATTAAGAAAGGTTACAATTCTACTTCTTTTAAAAAGTGTGATTTTAGAGACAGCTAGGTGGTCCAGTAGATAGAGCCTCAACTCTGGAGTCAGGAAGACCTGAGTGCAAATCCAGCCCCAGACCCTTAATATTTATTAGCTGTGTGATTCTGGGCAAATCACTTAGCCTTTATTGTCTTGCAAAAGAAAAAGAAAAAGAAAAAGAAAGGGTGGGAAGTGGATTTTAGTTGAGACTCAGGGAAAGCCAGGAGGAGGTCTGTAGTAAAAGTGGAAGACGGAAATCATTCCATGACATAATTAATTAATAGTCAATAAGCATTTATTAGTCATGTACTATGTATCAAATATTGTGTTAGGTGAAATATGAAATATGAAAATATGAAAAAGAAAGACAACCTTTGTATATAATAAGTTTACAATCTTATGGGAAAAACAGCACACAACCTGGTCTGGAGCATAGTAGAGAGGTTAAAGAAGGAGAACTTGATTGAAAAGGTGGAAGATTTAAAATTAGACTTGATGTCCAGGAATTTCAGCTATCCCAAAATGAAATTGGCTACTTTGAGAAGCAATGGTTTTTCCATAGTTGTGAGACTTGAACAAAGTCAGAATTACTATTATTGAAGGAATTATTTTCTATGTTTGGCTTTTATTTGATGGTCACTGAGTTCATTTCCTACTATATTTTCTAAGTCTTTGAACACCGTGTATGTGTGATATTTGTATGTATATATGTATGTATGTATACATTCAGACTTAAGTCCTTATATTTTTAGGTTTTGGTGAAGTTAACATGCAATTAATCTATGAAGATCCTGCTTTCTGTGTTCTCCCCTTTTCTCAACTGGTCACAGGATTATAGAACTGGAGGCAACTTTTTAAAGTCCCTCATGTTATAAATGATACCTTAGTTACCTTTTATCAGAGAATCAAAAAAATCCCAGAATTGGAATACAGCTTGGAAGCTATCCAACCCAATTTGTATTTGAACCAAAGCCCTCTGTATAAATTTCTTGGGGTAACCCCTTTCACTTTTGCACAATTCTAATAGTCATTTTTATTTTTTTCCTGATATGTAGTTTAAAACTGCCTCTCTGAAACTAAAGCAGAACTTTAAATTTCAACCTTCAAATCCTAAAGTTATTAAGTGGAAGAACTGGGATTCAAATTCAGTCTTCCAAAAGTTATTGCTTTTCTCATTATATTTTGTGGAATGTGTGAAAGATATGTCCTGTTTAAGATATTCCTCCAAAAATATTTATATATTGAGTAGTTAAAACCTGTATTTGCATCAAATCAAAGAATCCTAATGGTCCAGATGTAGAGGAGCATTGTCGGAGCTATAATTGAAGGATAGGAGAGAGGAACTTAATTGTCTTTCTTACTGATTCTCAGGACACAAGTCTGATCATACCATTCCCTTACATTAAAAAATTAGGTAACTCTATTAGACTAGAGTAACATACACATTTTATTCAGCTTGATATTTAAAACTCTTCAAAAGTTCACTCCTGTCTCTCTTTCCAAGCTTGCTCCACATTTATTCACTTTCTCACTCAATACTCCAAAGTATCATTCTTGCCTTTTCTTATAGGTACATGTGTTGTGCTTTTTTTTTTTTTTTTTTTTTTTGGTAAAAGTCATTTCTTTGATAGAAAGCAGAGAAATCATGTGAAGATGTTGAATTTTCTGCCATGCTAGTACACATTCTGATTTCCAACTTTTTCCTCGATTTCATTTCTTTAACAATAAATGGTCTCAGTGGGAGGTACCGTTTTACTAATATTCCTAGCAGAGACAGAATTGTGGTGATCTAAGACAAGTCAAAGGCAAGTGAATTATATTTTGCAATATAGGAAGGTCAAGGCCTCTTTCATAGTTACCATTCAATGAGTTTCTAAAAAGGTTCCATTTGAGAGATATTTTTTTCTATTACCTGTTAACTCCTCCCTATGATGTCAGAAACCATTTCATGGGGAATAAAAGAGGCCATTGGAGAATTAAAGATTAATGTCACATTTGGAAACTTTACCAAGATACAAAATGTACTTTGCTATTAAGAAATCCTAGTCCTCTTTTGAAAGTTGCATTGTGTGTTATCAAGTCCATAGAAAGAGTACACTATCTTGGAAAAAATGCTAACATTGGGTGAATGTCTATCTGATTATAGTTACTGTAATTATAATCATTATTAAACTTTTAATAAGCCAGATTGCCTACTATTTCAGTTGCTCCCTTATCTTAAATTCTTTGGGGAGTTATATTAATTCCTTTAGAGTAATAGCAAGTTCTTGATTAAATATTTATTGAGAAATTTTCATCTGTGTTATCTTAAAATAAAGAAGCAGACTAACTGGTTGGGCCCAATTCCAGTTTAGTCAGGATCAATGTAAAGGTTTATGCCTGAATTTAAGAAATCAGGCTTTTAAGTACAGAATGGGGAAAGTATATCTATATAGCATTTCGGGGAATGGGAGAGATCTGAGGATTTTAAAAGTTTGTCGAATAAAAATGAGTCAAACTGTTTCATACAGAAATTAAGAAAAATTAATTCCTAGGATTACTATAATATCCAGGGTCAAGCAAATGATAATTCTTTACTATTTTAAACTAGTCAGGACATGTTTGTAGAATTGTATTCTGTCCTATGTTGCACATTATAGAAAGAAAACTACAAACCCTGGAGGAAAAAGAAGAGAGCAATCAAGATGCTGAAAAGCTTGTGGATCATGTCATATTGAGATCATTTGAAAGAAATAAGAGTGTTTGTCTTGGAGAAGAGAGGATTGAGGAAGACATGATTATGGTTTTTGTTTTTAAAAGGTGAGCATGTGAAAGAAGACTTGCTAATGGTCTGATGCTAATGAGGCAAATTAAGGATGGTTTTAAGCTTCCTTCTCCCTATCATGAGAACAAAGTATAGCTAACAATATTTGGTAGTCTGAGAGCTAGATACATTAGACAAAAAAGTCATGTGGTGATGTCTATCCACAGGACCTCCATGAATTAGTTTGTGAATTTGAATCATTTCTTCTCCCTAAGCAGCTGATCCATCAAACAAAATATCAAAGGATTGATGATCTCCGAGTTTCCTGATAGCATGTAGTTTATGATGCTACATGGCGGTGTCTATAAGCAGTCATAATGCTGCAAGCTTGCTCCAGTTTTCTCTTTGTATTTTCCATGCCTGGCACATATTGGTTACCTAATAAGTTCTGATTGATTGACTGACTAATATAATTTATATCATAATATGTAGAGCAAAGGAAGCTTTGAATATAACTTAGGAGACTAAGCATTTACACAACATTTGCTTAAAGAACTGTTCCAGGACACATCTATTCTATAATAGTAGGCAGAGGGGACATTTATACTGGAAGAGATGTTTATTCTGTTGTGATTACTCTAGTGAAAAAACTACTTGTATTAAATGAGAGAAAGAATAATCATCTTGGTCATGACATTTTGTATAGATAGCTTGTGAAATTGCCAAGGGCTACGCTGGGTATTCAGCTGGGGTTAATGTTTGGAATGACAGGGATTTACTCCTAGAATCTTCTCCTTCTTATAATGAAACAAATTGAATTCCATTTGATATTAAGCATATCAGTGATTTCTCAATTCACTCATCTTTCCTTTCATATTACACAGTCTTTAATTGTTATCTTTTATAAAATGGATTTAGCATCAGAAACTACATGTCAAATCATATTTCACACAATATCAGATAGAAGGCTATTTCAAATATAAGCTAATAGAATTGCAAGATATAATAGAAAATATAGAATGTCAAAATTTTATTTTAAATAATATTTCCCTGATTTTCCAACATTTAAAAAAAAATGTGTGTTCCAAATTCTTTGCCTCCTCTCCCTTCCCCACTTCCTGAGTTAGTAAGCAATCTGATTTGGGTTAAATATGTGTAATAATGTAGAACATATTTCCATGTTAGTAATTTTGTTGAAGAAAAGAGAGACAAAGACAGAGACAGACAGAGAAGAAAGAGAGAATGAATTTCAGTCCATATTTAGACTCCATCAGTTCTTTCTCAGGAGGCTGCTAGCATTTTTCATCCTGAGTCCTTTGGTATTATTGTCTTAGATAGCTATATTACTGAGAATATCTGAATTATTCACAATTCTTCATCATGAAATATGGTTGTTACTGTAGGCAGTCTTCTCCTTATCCTTCTCACTTCACTCTGTTTCAGTTCATGTAAGTTTTCTTAACTTTTTCAGAAAATCATCCTACTCATCATTTCTTTAGCACAATTTCTTCCATGATGACCATATACTACAACTTGTTCAGCCATTTGGGTAAACTTTAAAATAACATATTGAATGTTAGAATCTGAAGTGACTTTAGAACTTTCAAAGCTATTGCTGAAATGTGTCTTTGAACGTAGAAAACAGTGAGACATTAAGAGAACTTAAAAGTGAATATATAATATTAGAACTGTATGGAATCTTAAAATAGAAGCAACAGAATCTATCCACTGAAAAAGAATTCAGGATCATGTAATCCTTCATACTCTGTATAAATAAGGAAGCTGAGTCTCAGACAGAGTGAAGGGATTTTCTTAATAAAATACAACTTTTAAGTTTCAGAGCTGGGAGTAATCCTTCTCATCCCCCCATCTCATTCAGTTATTAAAGTATTTGCTTTTAGAATTGTTCCGAATATTCCCTCAAAATCCAGCAACTTCTTGACTGAAGTTTTTCCTAACAGAACCTTTAAAAGCAACTTTTAAAAACAAATTCTCTCTATATCCCAGAAGGGCACTTGATTTTTGATCCAGTGATTTTGCTAAAAACAACCCAAGTATTCCCAAGCAATTTTTCGTCCCATCTGCCATTGACCAAATATAAGCCATATTCTCATCTCCAGTTTCCTTGGGTATGAGACTGTGAAAGGAGAAAGTCCAGAGATGAAGGCTTTCTTGATATGGTTTCATATTGCTTAAAGATTAATGTTTCCTGAGTAATAGAAAAGTATTTTCAATAACATACACCCTCTTTTTAATTCCTCTTCCTCTATCCTACCAATCACAGATCTGGTGACTAAATATTTTCTGTTTTTTTGTATTTCTTTTCATTTCATTGCATTTGAAAGATATTTGCATGAAAACAGAATTCAGATTCCTAGCTTCTGATGACATAATCATTTCTGTAGAAGCTAATTATGATATGACAGAACTGAGACTTCAGGTAGCAGAAAACAGTAAAGCAGATAAATTCCAACCAAGATTTTTTTAAATCAATATCATTGGTAAGCAGAACAGGACTAGAGAAATTCAGAAAATGCATCAAGTACAACATAATTAGGCATCAAAAGCAAATGAGTTTTGCTAATCGGTGTACAGGAGAGAATGTGAACTTGGAGTCACAAGAAATAAATTTGAAAAAGATTCTCCACTGACTATGTTGTGACACTGGACAAGTCATTCATAAAATTAGAGAATTAGACCATATTACTTATCAATTCCAATTTGTATGTATGTGGAGAATCTAAAATGAAATTATTTTTAAAATTTGTGATATTGTAACAACTCTATGAAATGAATCATAATTTGTTTAGTTTAAATCAGCACACTGTAATGGAATATGGATTGAACTGAATTCAGAGGATGCTTACTAAGGAAATGGAATCTATCATATGGAGTCATATATATGTACGCATGTGTGTATATATACATATACAATGTATATGTACAATATAATATGCACACACATATATGTATATTTAAGTGCATATCTACAGGTACACATATAGATATAGATATATATATATAATATACATATATTTTAACAGAAATTCATTTGATAGATTCATTTTCTTAATTTACTAATGAGAAAACTGCTACTACTGAGTGATTTCCTTAAGAATATATGTGTGTATGTTTTCCAATATCCTTTCCAACTCTGACTATGTAATCCAACTGTGTCTGTTTTTTATGCTTCCAAGGAAGGTAAGGTCCACATATGGTAATCCAGGAACTTCCTCAGCCATACAATGATACAATTAGGACTAAACTTTTATGTTTTCACTCTCAAAGTTCATTCAATCAAGACTCTGTGTTTTAAGACCTGTCAAATGATTTCTTTCTCTTAAAACATTCCAGTTCAAGACTATCCCAACTTTAGATAAAGGAATGGAATAACTAAGGGACTGCTTCTAGACTAATGCAGAATCATAATAGAATAGAGATAAGCCTGGAGAACAGAGCCCAAAATTTAAGTCCCAACCCTGGCTATATTAATACTATCTGTGTATCCTTGGAAAGATCATTTAACATGTCCATGTCTGTTTCCTTGTCTGTAAAATAAGGTAGAGAGTTGATTGCTGCCATGCTCCATGGCAATCTGGAATGAGTGATGGATTCAGAGTCAGAAGATCAAGGTCCAAATCCAGTAGTGAAATCTTAGATGCATCACTTACCTTCTTTGGAATTCAAAGTCTTCTTCTTATCAGATTGTATCTAAGGTCTTTCTAATCCTAAATCTTTGATCTTATGATATTTGAGGTCCTTTCCAGGTCTAAATCTATTTTCCCATCTGTGTCTTTCCTTATAAAATATGAAAAAAAAATTTCCTTTTAGGGAAACTCAACCACAACTTTACAGAAAAGCTAAAAGTAGTTTAACTAGCAGGTAATGTATTGAATAGAGAGCTAGATTTGGAATCGGGAAGTTCAGATACCATATTAGACACTTATTAATTATGGCGCAGTAGACAAATTACTTAACCACTCTATATCTTAATTTCCTCAGCTATAACTGAAAAGAAGTTGGACTAAAATAAACTATGACTTTGAGAGTACATCTGGACAACAGAGATATTTATGTCCCAACACCCTTCACTATTAAGTCCGTTTTTTTCCAAGGAATCAGTAACTCCCTTAGGAGTAGGAGCAAAGCAGTTAATAAAGATGGGAACTGCACTCTAATCCTTATAACCAGCTGAATTAATTGAATTAATGTTAATGATGATGATCATTATAATAATGATGATAATAAAAGCTGATATTTATATTTTCCATTGAGCTCTAAAGGAGCTCATTTGATCTTGGAAGTGACAAATATTTTAATCAGTTTGCCCTCCCCTCTAGAATACAGAGTCCTTTTTAGAGAGATACTAATGTCCGTTTAACAACTGACAAATCTCAATATCTTCCAAATTCAGGATAGTGGAAAAGTTGTTTTTGTTTTGTTGTTCTTGTTTCCAGGATTGATGTAACCACCCATCATCAAAGAACAACCACTGTACATGGGAATCCTCCCAGAGGGCTCATACCGAATTTGCATATAGATCCATATTTATAACTAAATTATGCAAAATGCCTGTTAAGTTTCAGTTAACCTTCAGGAGTCAATGTATGCATATCTGCAAAGATGATTGCAAATACTTTTTGTCACAGTGCCTGAGTGGAGGTTCAGGAAGAACCTTTCTCCTCTCATGCCTGTTTAGTAGCTACAGGAACCTGGCCTGGGTCTCCACAGATGTTTATGATAATGAACTATAGCACCTGTCTGAGAACTCTGCACATGATACCCCATTGGCAGCCAGGCTGCCTTCAGCTTCAATGGAGAATGCAAATCAGGAGGGTCCAGTATTTTGTAACCCAAGTCAGAAGAGGGGGAAGAGGAGGGGGAGCTGCATTCATTAGTCCTGAATTGAATCAACAAACAATTAGGTTAAGCATCCAACCTTCCTAAATGTTGTCAGCCTGAATAGGCAAATTTGTCTCTTATAAATGCTAAATTCACACAGGTGGGGAGGAACTGGGATGCTTGGTCTTTGGGTAAGTGAATTCTTTTTTGATGTTGGTGAGTGGGGAAGGGATTGGGTTTTAATGTGCATTTGCATGTAAGTAAAGCAGTTATGAGCCAGTAGAACCTGCTGCTTTTGAGTAGCGAAATGTTTCTTTGATTTGTCAAATGATTCAAAGAAATCAAAGGTTTTTTTATTCTCTTTGTCATTCCCCTTTATTCTTTTTGTGCTTTATCTCCCCCCCCCCAAGAAAATACTGCTAGGGTTGCTTATGATAAAGTGGACTCTATGTATCCCACCGAACCAAATTCATGGCTCATTCTTTATGTACCAGCAGGTTTATATGATTTCCTGAAGCACTTATTGATTTTATGTCCATATGTGAATGTTGGAGGCCATTTCAAATTCTCACCGTTTAAATACTTTTCAGGGTCAGCTCCCTTATGATATGGATAAATCTTAAGGTGATAGATTTTGGAGTCCGGATGCCTATATTGGGAAATTCAGTCCCATAAACAACTGTCCACAGATGAGGTTTGTCTTACAGTGTCTAAGGGCATTCAATTTGTCCAAAAGTCTACCAGATTATGCTTAACCATCTCAAGAGCTCTCCGCCCCTGCTGGAAAATCTGATTTGGACAATCAGCCTTTCAGATTTTCAAAGACTGGCTAGCAAATGAGTTCCTGTCTAGGAGGTGGCAGTGGGGGCGGTTTAATACCGTTTGAAAAAACTGATGTATTGACCCATCCATTTGGGAATGAGTAATAGATTGGCATTGTGAGCATGTCTTAAAGAGTGGGCATCTGCTACATGCCCTTGGGCAAAATCTCTCTCCAGACTGCTGTGGGCTGTGGGCTGTGAGAAGCTGTGACTCTTGGGGAATCTCTGTTCAGTAATTGGTAAAACCTTTTGGAATCCTTCAGGCTGTATAAATGTCAAATATTGCTAGCACTGGTCTTATTAATAGGAGCTTCAACACTCTGCGGATGGATTGGTGGGACAGGATAAAGTAGTCTTGGAATAGGTTAGCATGCATCAACTTCATACTGACCAGGAAGACAAACCCTATCTGCCCATATCCCACTCCCCCAAATATGCAAGTGTACATACATGCTTATGGGTGTCCGTGCATATGGAAAGAAATTGCAGTGATTTAGGAAAGCAGTTGAGAGGCAACAATCTGGGTGAATAAAAAGAAATGATTTTCTATTTACGGAGTGGTGAGGTCTACCAGAGAAGAGAAAAAAAAAGTAACTTGTGTCTTTTTCTGTGTGTAAATCTGTTCCTGCTTGCACAGGCAGCTGTGAGGTCATGCCTTACAAATAGAATACTCTCCCTGACACTTAGCATCCAGCCCCTGATCTTGCCCTCCTAGATACTGCATATACATGAGACTTGGAGGGGAGGCTGGAGCCCTTGGGGGAGGGCGTGGTGTGTGTGTGTGTGTGTGTGTGTGTGTGTGTGTGTGTGTGTGTGTGTGTGTAAGAGAGAGAGAGAGAGAGAGAGACAGAGAGAGACAGAGACAGAAACAGACATAGAGAGACAGAGACAGGACGACAGGCAGAGACAGAAACAGAGAGACAGATTAGGTAGTAGAGGGTGAGAGGAGAGGGAAGGAAGGGGAAGAGGAAAAGGAGGGGAGGGAATGAGGGGAAGGAGGAAGAGAGGAAGACTAGAGAGAGGGAGAGACAGAAACAGAGAGAGAGAAAAAAAGATAGGAGACAAAAAAGAAGGGACAGATTCAATTTGTGATGTATGTTTATATTAGCTTGTTCTTTCTATATATACAAAGAATGTCCAACTATGGAATGGTCCCTTCATTCCCGAACTCTTGTGATGACTTCCTGCATCTCTGTCATCCATTTGAGATGTGTCAAGGTCTATGTAGATCTTAGAAGCCCAAAACCAGGACTCGATGCCCCTTTTGTTAGGAGAGGAAAGAAAAACAGTTTTTGAGTTATTGTGCTATATTCTTTGAAGGAAATGGAAGTGTGTGTGTGTGTGTGTGTGTGTGTGTGTGTGTGTGTGTATGTGTGTCTGTTATGCAGGGTGTGCACAGAAGGTGTAAATGAAGGACTGGTTAAAGCTATCCATGGATCCCTACATATGCTTCAGCTTTTATGCACTTTAAAATGATTACACACTGCACTGGCCAGCTCTTGATTATTTAAAGTGCATTTTCTTTACTTTTATAGCCAAGAGCACTTGCTGTAAGTGAGTGAGCTCCTCTTGTTTTAAAGCTGGGAGGGTGAGTTTACATAGCCTTAAGAGATGGCTGCCTGTGGTTTGACAGAGAGATTGGGCAATCCTCCAGGCTGGACACTCGCCAGCTCTGTGGCTCCCTCTGAAATAGAAGATGGGCAATCTCATTTGGCTTTACAGGCTCTTTGATGAGAACACCAGAAACCTCCCCTCATCCCTTATCATATAATGCTTTCCTGAAAACCCAGGTTGTGATATAGTGCTGGGTGTTTAAGTGGTACAACTACAGTTTGGGGCATCTCTAGTGAGAAGCTTCTTTGGAAGGAATCCCAGGAAGACTCACCTTGTATGAAAGATCATGCTCTATTCCCATCCCTGAGAGTTTGGCTACCGCCAGCTTGAGATGAGGGAGGAGAGTGGATGTAATTGTATAGTAATTTTATGGAAAAGAAAATGGAAGCTTATAAGTGAATTCATTTACCTTGGATTAACCTCATTGTAACATCTCTCAGATTCCTCCACTTCCATCCCCATGGCTGCATGTTTGATTGTTATTGTTTATCCTTCATTCTCAAAGTGGACCATGATATCAATAAGGTGATCCCATGACTTGCAAGGGAATTAGATTTAAGGGAGGGAGGATTGTGCAAAGTCACCAACCTCACTCTCTCTTCCACAGCCATGTGGATTTGGGGCAAGATATAGATCAGGGCGGACATGGCTCTCTTCAACAGTGAGATGATTCAAACCAGTTCCAATTGTTCAGTAAAGAAGAGAATCAGCTACAGCCAGAGAGAGAATTATGGGAAATGAGTGTGGACCACAACAGCATTTCCACTCTTTCTGTTATTGTTTGTTTGCATTTTTATTTTCCTTCTCAGGTTTTTTTTTTAGATCCAATTTTCCTTATGCAGCAGAATAACTGTATAAATATGTATATTGGATTTAATATATACTTTAACATATTTAACATATATTGGACTACCTGTTTTCTAGGGGAGGAGGTGAGGGGGAAGGAGGGGAAAAGTTGGAACAGAATATTTTGCAAGGGTCAGTGTTGAAAAATTACCCATGCACATGTTTTATAAATAAAAAAGCTATAATAATAATAATAAAGATATAGATCAGGATGAGAGAGTCCCCTAGATTCAAGGTACTGCTTTTTAGTATACAATATAATGACTGTTTTTAGTTGTGTACATTTTATTTTTCTCTATGCCTGTAAATGGGATTTAACTTTTTCTGAAATGCACACCAGATCTGACTCTAAAACTCAATAGCTTTTAGAATGGACTTGAGTGATAATCAGAAAGGTAATATCAAGGCTGGGATTCTCATCTAAGTTTTCTGACTCCAAATATACCGTTATGTCCATGACATCAAATTTCTTCAGATGATTTCCTACTACTATCATTAGTCTATGTGGGAATGCAGAGTAAATTCAAATCCTGTCACAAGATTCCCTCATCATTATCCATCAACTGTTAGTCAATAAGCGATTATTAAATACCTACCATATGACAGGCAGAATATCGGCCATAGAAGCCCAGAAAAGTCATTTAATATCTCATTGTTCTCTAGACAACTTTCTAAACTGAACGTTGCAGAAAATATGCTGACATTCATTAGTAGAATTTTGTCTCCTGGGAGTTCCCCATTCCAAATAAATTACTAGTACAGCCTTTATCCCTTTCCCTTTAAGTCAAACTCAGTCCTAGATTCTAGAAATACAAAATCAATGAATCAATCCTAGCTCTATAGATTACTGTGTTTCTATAGGGAAGAAAACATGGCCGTCTCTATGTATATAAAGTAAATATTAAAAGAGACAATATAACATTATGGTTCCCACTTAGAAGGTGGAATCAGGAAGCCTTAGTTTCAAAAGCCCTACCATTGTGACAACGAGAAACTTATTGATTTTCCTGTCTCCATTTTCTCATCTACAAAATGCTGATATTAAGGTCTAGGGAAAAGACGACTTTTGTGTGTGATTGGACTTGCATTGTTTGGTCCCACAAGGCAAAGGGAAGAATAAAAATTTCAAACAAATTTAGGTTTGATATATGATTGATATCTTCTTATCAATTATAGTTGTCTAAGAGTAGAATTTGATAACTACAGAAAGTCCCTGTGCTTCCTATATATTGTGATCATTTTCTTTGTGTGTCTTTCTTTTTCTCTGTCACTGTCACTGTCTCTAACTGTGTGTGTGTGTCTCTCTGTTTCCTCCCTTCCTTCCCCTCCCTTTTTATCTCTCTGTCTCTGTCTCTGTCTTTGTCTCTGTATTGCTATGTCTGTCTCTGTCTCTCTGTTTCTTGTTCTCTCTTGCTTTTCTCTCACACACTCTCTTTTTCAGGATTCTGGTGTCTCTCTCTATGATGCTTTGACTTTCTATTCCTGTGTCTCTGTGTCTATCTTTCATACACAGAAACTAGAGCAATTTTGATCATTGTATTGTGAAAAAGTCTACTGCTGAATAGAAATGCTTCCTCAAGGAGACAGAAAAGAGCACAATGAAGTGAAATATCCTCAAGGAGAAAGAGAAGAGCACAATGAAGTGAATATTATATGACTCTGTGGGCAGAGGAATTTTGACATCTGTGAGGGTAATAGAAGGAATTTGCCATGGGGCATGTATTTGGTCAACTATGATATTAGGAGCACATGGATCCAAGTCTTATCTCTAACACAAAAAAGCCATGGGACCCTAGTCAAATCTCAACTCTCTGCACTCTAAGGACATCTCTAAGAAACACTGTTGAGCTACATCCCTAGCTGAAAATTCCTACACATGTGTCATCATGGGTCTAGAAAAGTCAATAATTGATAATTTATCCTAAGCCTCAAGTATTAATTAACTATTTTGACAGAGAATTGTTCCAAGTGTTTTTGATCCACATTTTGGAAATAGATTTCATTGAGTTTTTCTTTTAATATACTCTAGATTTTCCCTGTATCCCTCCCCATCCTAGTGAGTGATCCCATATATTTTTAAAAATGAGAAAATGAAAAGCAAGGAAAATTCAGCAAAAAATTCAGTATCTTGAAAAGATATGTTGTATAGAATGTTTAACCTCTGCAAGCAAAAGGAGTTGTATCTTCTGCTCATGTATCTTCTATTTTATGTAGTTTTTTTTATTTTTCCAAATACATGCAAAGATAGTTTTCAACATTCACCTTTGCAAAACCTTGTGTTCTAAATTTTTCTCCTTTCCTTACTCCCACCTACTCCCATAGGTAGCAAGAAAACTAATATAGAGTAAACATGTGCAATTCTTCTAAACATATTTCTAAATCTGTCATGCTACACAAGAAAAATCAGATCAGAAAGATGAAAGAAAAAAAACATGAGAGGAAAAAAAAACAAGCAAGCAAGCAAGCAAACAAACAAACAACAAAGTTAAAATATTATGCTTTGATCCTAATTCAGTCTGTATAGTTCTTTCTATGGATATGATTGGTTCTTTCCATCCCAAGTCTGTTGAAATTGCCTTGACTTATCGCATTGTTGAAAAGTACCAAGTCCATCATAGTTGATCATTGCATAACCTTGTCATTGCTGTGTTTGAAATTCTATTGGTTCTATTCATTTCACTTATTATCAGTTCATGCAAGTTTTTCCAGGCTTCTTTCTGAAATCAGTCTGCTAATCATTTCTTAGAGAAAAATAATATTCCATTACATTTCTATACAACAATTTATTCAGTCATTCCCCAATTGAGGGGAATTCACTGTATTTCCAGTTCTCTACCACCTCCAAAAGGACTGATACAAACATTTTTGCCCAAGTGCATCCTTTTCCTTTTTTATGATTTATTTGGGATACAGACCCAGCAAACACACTGCTGGATCAAGTATGCTCATTTTGATAGCTTTTTGGTCATAGTTCCAAATTGCTCTTCAGAATGGTTGGATCAATTCATAATTCCACTAATAATGCATCAGTTTTTCAGTTTTCCCACACCCCCTTAAATTTTTCATATGATTAGAAAAAAATTAGTTTCATTGAAAATTTTTTGTTCATATCCTTTAACCATTTATCAATTGGAGAATGGCTCAAATTCTTGGAAATTTAAGTCAACTCTATATATTTTAGAAATGAGGTCTTTATCAGAAACACTGACCAGTTTCCTATTTCCCTTCTAATCTTGGCTGCATTGGTTTTGTTTGTGCAAAACCTTTTTATTTTAATGTAATAAAAATTATTCATTTTAAATTTTATAAAGCTCTTTAGTTCTTCTTTGGCCATATTCCTTCCTTCTCCATAGATCTGAAATACACTAACCTTTGTTCTCCTAATTTGCTTATAGAATCACCTTTTATGTCTAAATCATGAATTCATTTAGACCTTATTTTGGTATAGTGTGTTAGATGTTGATCAATGCCTAGTTTTTTTTTTCCATATTATTTTCCAGTTTTCCCAACAACTGTCTTTGGAGTTATCAAACACTAGATTACTTAGTAGAGTGCTTAATAAGATTGGAGAAGACGCTTGTAGACTAGTTATAGATCATTTAAATAATAAACAGGAATTTGTGTATAGTCTTAGATCTTTGAGTTGTTACCATTGATTATTTATTTTTATAATTTATTTTAGAATTATAATTTATAATAAATTTATATTTATATATAATATATAATTTTTATAATTTTAATTTATAATTAATTGTGGATGTTTTCTCAACAGAGAGATAATACAATGTTCTTAGATTAGAACACTGAATTTATTTATGTTTAGTTTTTCTTAGTTCATTGGAGTCCATCTCTAAAACTGAACCATGATTTTTCTTTTTGATTAATGGTACTATATAGTGAGATTCAAGTGCCTAGGTGGAATTGTATAATTGTGTTACCTGAGAATTTACCAGAGAGCCTATTTAATAAATGTTCTGTGAGGTAAATACACATGGATGTTGCTTTGTTTTTGTTTGTTAAGACACATAAAGGTAACCTAGTAAATAAAGATATATTGGGCATATAGCAATAGGATATAAGGATTGGAAATTGGAAAACTAGATAGGTCTTATTTTATGTGATTGATCTAATAGGCATCATCAAGCAGTGGCTCAAACAGCTACTCTTATGGTCATGATGACAGAGGCAACCAAACCCTCCTGTTTGAACTTATTCATTTTACATGAACCCCAGATAAATTGTGCATACAGTAAGCCAGATATCACTTTGAACTCAAAACTAAGGCAGCTAATTCTCAGTTTCTTCTTTACCTATGGTTAGTATCCAGTTAGTTTTTAAACATCGTAGCTGGAAGACTACTAAAGCAATTGGACTGTATACAAATGCAGATTGGCTTGGATTCCTGCAGTTTTATTTCTGTTGGGTGACACAGATCTTGTCACTTTAAGCTGCAGCCACTGATTAGATTTAGGAATTTTTAAGTAATTATTTTTATTTGTTTCATTAAACATATCCTAATGACATGTAAAAAATATTTAAAACTCGTTAAAAAATTAGTTCCAAATTTTCTCTCTTCATGCTATTTTTCCTGATCTTTTAGGAGGCAAACAATTTGAGATCAATTATACATGTGGAATCCTGCAAAAAGACATTTCCATTTTAGCCATATTGCAGAAGAAAATGCACAAAACAAAACAATAAAAATAAATGAAGCAAAAAAATATGTTTTTCTCTGCATGCAGAATTTGGTAGTTCTCTGGAGGTGGATAGCATTTTTTATCACAAGTCCTTTAAAATTGTCTTGGATAACTGTCTTGAAAAGAGCAACTAAGTCTTTCACAATTGTCATTATAGTACTGTGTGTATCTTCTCATTGGATTTTGTGTGAGTTTTTATATGTTTCTAGGTCTGAAGTCATCCTACTTATCATGTCTTATGGATGAATAGAATTCTATCACAATTTTATATCATGACTTGCTAAGATATTCCTCAATTGATGGGCCTTCCCTTGATTTCTAATTATTTGACACTATACAAAGAGTTTCTATTCATTTTTTATAAATAAGTTATTTTCCATTGTCTTTGATGTCTTTGGGGTATGGACCTAATAGTGGTTTTGCTGGTCCAAAAGATATGCCTGAGTTTATAGTCTCTTAAGAATGCTTCCAAATTATTTTGCAGAATCCCTGAACTAGTTCAGAATTCCACCAACATTGAATTAGTTTCCCAATTTACAATATTCCCTCCAGCATTGTCATTTTCATTTTGTGAAATATTTGTAAATTTAAGAGGTATTAGGTGGTAACTCAAAATTGTTTTAATTTACATTACTCTTAGTAATAGTGATTTAGAGTATCTTTTTATGACTATTGATAGTTTGGTTTTCTTCTGAAAACTGTGAGTTCATATCCTTTGACCATTTATCAACTGAAAAAATGACTCTAATTTTTATAAATTTAGCTCAGTTCCAAATATATTTGAGAAATGAGACCTTTATCACACAAACATTACAATATTTCCCTGTAGTTTCTAGTTTTCCTCCTAATTTTTGCTCATTAGTTTTGTTTGTGCAAAAGCTTTCATGTAATCAAAATAATCTATTTTATTTTCCATAATCCTTTGTGTCTCTTGTTTGGTCATAAACTCTTCCCTTACCATAAATTTTACAGGAACAATTTTCTGTGATCCCCTAATTGACTTATGACTCTTTATTTCTAAATAATTTATCCATTTTGACCTTTTCTTCATATATAATGTGAAATGATTTTTTTGCTTAGTTTTTCATAAACTACTTTTCAATTTTCTAAACATATTTTGTCAAAAAGGTGACCCCAAATCCTGGATCTTTGGGTTTCTCACACATTAGATTATTATGGTCATTTACTCCTATGTATTAGCCAGGAGCCGATCATATTGACTTTATAATACAGATTTTATTTGTTTGTTTGTTTCTATTTGCTTTGTTTTTTCCAAGGAAATTGGAATTATATGATTTGGTCAAGGTCACACAGATAGTAATTGCTAAGTTTGTGAGGCTAAATTCGAATTTAGATTCTTCTAACTCCACAGCTAATGCTCTAAATACTGTGTCATCTAGCTGTCCCTATTATTGTTTGAAATCTTCAATTACTAGTTACTTTCCTTCACATTTTTAATAAGATTATCTTAATATGCTTGACCTTTTGTTTTTCCAGATGAAATTTGTTACTAATTTTTTAGCTCTATAAAATAATTTTTCGTAGTTTGATTGTTATGGCAATCATTAAGTGAAGTCATCATTTAAAAAAATATTTTGGCTTTATTTACCCATAAACAATATTTTTCTAATTGTTTAGAGCTGTCTTTATTTGGGTGAAATTTGTTATGTAATTGTGTTCATGTCATCACTGAATTTGTCTTGGCAGGTAGACTTCCAATATGTGTATCATTTACCATCACTTTAAAAATGTCATTTTTCTTTTTATCCGATACTTGCTTCTTTTAGTAGTATATAGAAATGATGATGATTTATATGAGTTTATTTATATCCTACAAATTTCTTCAAGTTGTTAAGTGTTTCAACTTGTTTTTCAGTTGCTCCTCTGGGGTTTTCTAAGTATACCATCCTATCACCTGCAAAGAGTGATAGTTTTGTTTCCTCATAGCCTATTTTTTACTTTGATTTCTTTTTTTTCTCATCTTATTGCCATTATAACCAATTCTAAATCAATATTGAATAATAGTGGTGATATTGGACATTATTACGCCTGATTTAATTCAGTAGGCTCCAGGTTTACCAGATTGCGATAATGCTTATTCTATTTTTTAGAGTGATACTACTTATTATTTTAAGAAAGGTTTCAGGGAGTGTAGCCAGGGTAGTGAAGAAAAAGCAGAAACTCATCTGAGCTCCCGTCAAAAGCCCACTGAACACCTTTGAATAATGCTAAAAAAATTCTTTTAATAGCTGAATGGACAAAAGGACAGGGCATAATAATTTTCCAGTTGAAGACAATTCAGAATGTCAGTGAGAAAAGTCTATCCCACCTGGGTGAGAGAGTAGCACAGTTTAATGCAGGGCTGGTGCAAGCAAACCAGAAGCAGGTATTGAGAGCCACTGAGTTAGCAACTGAAACTGCTGCTTTGGGAGCTCTTAACTCTCAGAGAGTAACGGTGTCAAACTAGTCAGAGGAGATTACATGGATCTCTTTGCTAGCACTGAGGCAGGACTCTTGATCCTTTGCTCAGACTAAGAGCCAGGTCACAGTCCCAGGATGAGGAGTGCCAGCTCATCAGAGGTTGCAGAGGCAGTACAGTGGATTCTTTCTTCCTAGTTTCAGGGTAGAAAATAGTGCTTGTAGTCAGTCACAAACCTAAGAACAGGCCAGGAGAATAGGAAACATTTCTCTTTAGAACATACCACTTTGAAAAAGTTGAAAACTTAAAGGTACCTACAACTATCTCTGAAAACAGCTTTACAAAACCCCTGAAACTTGGGATAGAATGGAAAACAACTCTATTTTAGCAATGAATTAAAAGTCAAGAAGTAGGCTAGGAAAATGAGCAAACAAGAGGAAAAAAAGTTACCATAGAAAGTTACTATGGTGACAAGGAAAGTCAAAACATACACTCAGGAGATAGTAAATCAAAACTCCTACATCCAAAACTTCCAAGAAAAGTAAGGAATGGTCTCAGGTCATGGAGGACTCAAAAAAAAAAAAAAAAGGCTTTGAAAATCAAGGAAGAGAGATAAAAGACACTTTAGAAAGAAAAATAAGATACAAGAAAATCATGAAAAACAAGTCAACAACTTGGTAACACAGGAGACACAAATATACCAAAGAAAATAATATTTTAAAAAACAGACTAGATCAAATGGCAAAAGAAGTACAAAAATTCAATGAGAAGAAGAATGCTTTAAAAAAGCAGAATTGGCCAAATGAGCAAAAAAACAGAAAAATTCACTGAAGGAAAAAAGTCCTTAAAAATAGAATGGGTCAAATGCAAAAGAAAGTACAAAAGCTCACTGAAAAAAAAAATAATTCCTAAAGATTAGAATTGAGCAAATAGAAGTTAAATGTTTTAGAAGAAATCAAGGAACAATAAAACAAAACCAAAAAGAATTTTAAAAATACAGTGTGAAATATATCATTGGAAAAACACCAGCAAAAAAATAAAAACAAAAAATAAAAATAAAAACAATTGATCTGGAAAATAGATCTAGGAGAGTTAATTTTGTTGTTGTTATTAATCTGGTCGAATATGTTGATACTTTTCCTGAAAGTGGCAATATATAGTGGAGATGACAAAGATTTTCTGGTACTGCTTCTAGTAATAGCACAGGGATTCCGTGTTGTGTTTTTCTGACAAGCTGTCAGTTGCCCATACCATTTCTGGCTTCTGTGTTTACTACCTAGTCCCACCACTCATGTTTCATTCACATAGTATCAAGCCTAGCTTCTACCTTATGTTACAGATCTTTCTTTTTGAATTCCTAAATTGTCTTTAGCTAGAAGAATATTTTCTCTTATGTTTTATTGGGTCTGCCAGTCCAGATTTGAGCCATTATTTTAAAGTGGTTTAGAAGGAAATATTGCGAGGGTTCAACTGAGCACTTTTTCTACCTCTCTATCTTGGTTCCATTCATAAAAGTCTTGTCTGAAATATTTAAATCATTATGTGCTGTCATTGTTTTCTCATTGAATATTGTCCAGTCATTCTTTGCTTTTGCAAATTGTACCAAATCCTCTTTCCAGGACATTTGGGAGCTCTCCTTTTAGGAGAAAAGGATGGAAGTAGGATCTGTTAGTGTTTCAGAGTCATTTTCACACTTTGTTGAACTGTATGAAATGGATTTAACTACTTAGGGAAAAACAGATTTTATTAAGGGGGATAAGTTAATTAGTGCCATTCACTGTTGGGAAGTAAAAACGTATGTTATTTCTCTATTAGAAAAAACATAATCAGTCATGCACAAAGTCTTCCCTTGTACATAATACATTTCTTCAAGTTTTTCTGAGAATTGTTTGGGCAAGGGGGAGATGTAGTTATGGGTCAACAAGTGCACTGTGATGATGGTATCCCCACCAAATTTGACAAAACTGAAGCAACAGGAATCAGTTTTAATGAGACTTGTGCTCCCTAGGAGTGACACAGGCCATAAATTAACAGTGCGAGGAAGCGGAAGCATAAAGGTATATAACAAGAAAATAAAATGAGGTTGGCTAACAAAATAAGGTGGAAGCCTGCTGGGAACAATCAAAGACCCTCTAGAATGATAGACAGTGGGGAGAATAAGGCAAACTCAAGAATTATTGTCCCCCCTCCTTAAGTAGCATTGGAATATAAAAACAAATGGATAAATGGATGAATGAATAAACAGACTAGCAAATGCATTTATTAAGCATTATATGATAAGCATTGTGTTATGATAATGTTTAGTAGGGAAATGGAATTTAAGGGGAAACCATTTTTCCTTTAAGCATTGAGAGACTGTCAATTCTAAAAGTCTCTTTAATTTCCTGAGGGTAATAATATGTCTCCTTAAGTCATAACTTTGCTTGCATTCAGCACATCAGAAGCACGGGCAGACTGTCTGGATGTCTTTTGGCCACTTGTGGCCTACTGGAGTGTCCCAATTGAAAAGCTCAATGGGGAGTCATGTGAATTTGCAATTTAAATGAAGCATTTGCAAACAGCTTGACTCCCAGGGAATATATTTCCTCTTTCACTGGCCCTAGATCTCTCTCCTACTGTTCCCTCTCCTTTCCCTTTTGAGAAAGCATTATTTTTTCTTCCCATCTTGAATATTCCTGAAGAGGAGAATCCACAGATATATTGCCAAACAAATTGGTCATTGAAAGTTCCTGGTCTGTGTTTGCCACCTTAATTTTCAGTTGTTCTAATGCTGGCAATTACAGGTTCTCATTATCTATCTAAACTGTTTATGTGATGAGTGAAAATTAAATTGTGTGCTGGAATGTTTGCCACTCAAATCTTATTATTTATACTTAATATGGTATTGTGGACATATGTTTTTTCCTCCTATATAGTATAGGTATTTATCTTGTCTTTTTTATTTAGGAGAGAAGCATTGAATAATATCTTGTATCTTCTCTGATGTCCTTCTGTTAACAAGTATTATCAGTACCTTCTAGGGCTTGGATATTCTACATCAACTACTAGTAGAATCTGGTACGCCTTTTCTATTTCTTTGTCAAGTCTACTGGAGGTAACTAATGTGAACTACTCCCACTGATAAAGCTGATGTAGACACCAGATATTGGTAGACACCAAAAGTTGGGATTCAAGCATATGACAAATTCACAATGAACTTCTCTTTGGCAAAAGGTAGATTCATTTAGGGAAAGGGTTTCAGATTAAATAGGAAGTATAATAGACACCGGGAATTGTAAATATAAAATAGAGTGGGAAAGCATATGAAAGACAAGTTAAAAATCAGTGGAACTCATAATTACCCAATGGAAATGGAGCATCCCACGAGGTTGAGGCATGTCTTTAGCTGGCAAGCTAAATCCTGAAAGGGACATAGCAGCATGAAAGAGTTAGCTAGCTAGAGAGAAGAAGGAGAAGTAGGGTTAGAAGCTTAGTGGGATTAGGGGAGATACTATGTGTCGTGGGGGAGGAGTAGAGGAAAAGACCCCACAAGACAAAGTGCCAGTGTCAGACTATCCCAAAGGAGGGCGGTGGCTATGGGATAGGCCACAAGTAAATTTATACAGGAATTTTAACCTCAGGAGCTTGATGTAACTTGGATTTCTGACTGGATTAACTCCACAGAGGATGGGACCATGGAACTTAACTTATCTCTCAGAGCCTTCTTCCTGTTCCAGGAAACATTTTTTAATCTTTTTTTAGTTTCTCTCTGCCCACCATGACCACAATTCAGGACCTCAGCAACAATGTTTGGACAATTTCTCTTTGTCATTGCTTTTGTTCATTCATTTCTGTCATAGCCAACTCTTTGTGACCCAGTTGAAGTTTCCTTGACAAAGATATTTGAATGATTTGCCATTTTCTTTTCTAAATTCTTTATACTTGAGGAACTGAGGCAAACAGGTTAAATGACTTCCTTCATGTAATACAGTAGTAAATGTCTGACACTGGACCTGAACTCTTTTTTTTAAATTTTTAAAATTTTTTTTATTTAATAGCCTTTTATTTACAGGATATATGCATGGGTAACTTTACAGCATTAACAATTTCCAAACCTCTTGTTCCATTTTTTTCACCTCTTACCCCCCACCCCCTCCCCCAGATGGCAGGATGATCAGTAGATGTTAAGTACATTAAAATATAAATTAGATACACAATAAGTATACATGACCAAAACGTTATTTTGCTGTATAAAAAGAATCAGACTCTGAAATATTGTACAATTAGCTTGTGAAGAAAATCAAAAATGCATATGGGCATAAATATAGGGACTGGGAATTCAATGTAATGGTTTTTAGTCATCTCCCAGAGTTCTTTTTCTGGGCATAGCTGGTTCAGTTCATTACTGCTCCATTGGAAATTATTTGATCCTGCTCATTGCTGAGGATGGCCTGGTCCATCAGAACTGGTCATCATATAGTATTGTTGTTGAAGTATATAATGATCTCCTGGTCCTGCTCATTTCACTCAGCATCAGTTCGTGTAAGTCCCTCCAGGACTTTCTGAAATCATCCTGTTGGTCATTTCTTACAGAACATTAATATTCCATAATATTCCTATACCACAGTTTATTCAGCCATTCTCCAACTGATGGACATCCATTCAGTTTCCAGTTTTTAGCCACTACAAACAGGGCTGCCACAAACATTCATGCACATACAGGTCCCTTTCCCTTCTTTATAATCTCTTTGGGATATAATCCCAGTAGTAACACTGCTGGATCAAAGGGTATGCACAGTTTGATAACTTTTTCAGCATAGTTCCAAACTACTCTCCAAAATGGTTGGATTCGTTCACAACTCCACCAACAATGCATCACTGGACCTGAACTCTTAAAGATGAGTTTTCCTGATACCAAACCCAGCTCTCTATCCATTGTGCCACCTTGCTAATATCAGTTTTCCTTTACTTTGTGTAATGATTGTATTTAGGAAGAGAAGGAAAACAAACATTTATTATGTATCATGGAAAGAGTGCATATCATGAATCAGTTCTGGGGTATTTGTTTCTCTATATGAAAGATCTGTGCTTTGTGGCCTCAAAATTGGAAGCTGGCCCTGAGAAAAGGTCCCCAGACTAGAAATCAAAAACTTTTTTCATGCTGTCTCTCAGATTTTCCAATTACCACTTCTTCACTTCAAATCACTGTGAAATATATAATATAAGCCTACATATATTTAGTATATTATATATGTATATACATATTTGAATGACTTAAACCAAACTTTCTCTCTGTCTCTGTGTCTCCATCTCTCTGTCTCTCTTCCTTCTCTTCCTCCTCTTCCTCATCCTTCTTCTTTCTTTAGGAAAATTTTAAAGGATCCTAGTTCTAACATGTTATAATAAGATCAACTTTTTTTAGAGTTGCAGGACACCTTCCATGTAGTCTAACTACCTCCTCATTATATACAAGAGGACATTGAGACTGAGAACTTGAGTCATTTGCCCAACTTCATATGAGTGACATGGATCTCTGATTCCAAACCCAGTGCTCCTTCCACTGCACCATAGAACTTTCAAAGTCTCTTGAAAGTTGTTATTATCTTTGGTTGTGTCTGACTCCTTGTGATCTCATTTAGGATTTTCTGGCAAAGATACTGGCATGATTTACAATTTCCTTCTCCACTTCATTTTTACAGATAAAGAAACTGAGGTAAACAATGTAAAGGGATTTGGCCAGGATCATGCATCTGCTAGTTAGCTCAGGGCAGATTTGAACTCACAAAGATATCCCCAGAATCTTATTGACTCAAGGCCCAGAACTTTATTCACTGTGACACCTAGCTGCATCTCTTGAAATTCCTACCCTTCAATTTTGTGACTCTGGATTGGCTCTTGAAAAAGAAATTTCTTCAAAGCAATCAAAAATAATAATGTAGGAAATAAAGTCAGAAGCTTCTTGCCCTATGGCCAAAAGGAAAAGAAGCAGTCTTTATATGTCTGAGCCTGTGTCAAGCAATAGTATGATAAGATATGAAATATAGCTTCCCTGAAGACCCACAAGATCAGTCAGAATCAAGGTTTCAGTTTCTGTTAATGTATTAGCTTCCTGAAATTGGTAGTTGAGTGGTGAGTTACTGTATACATGGAGCAGTATGCTAAAACCAGAGCTTCCTGAGAAGTAATAAAATATAGGGCAAAGACCCACCGAATTTAGGAGTCTGGCAGTATTTACTTCTTTAAGCAGACAGCTCTGTTTTCTTTTCTGAGAATGAGAGTTTAATTGTATTCCTGGTTGGGAAGATGCCATCTTCAAGGCTCCAATGCTGTCAGCTCGAGCTTGGAAATATACAACTTATTTGTTCGTTGTACAACAAGGTCAATGGTGGAGTTATCTTCCACAGAAAATACCATCAATACTGAGAGAGAAAGACGCGCCAAAAAGAAAACAAAGACATTGTCAGCTTCCCCCATGAGTTTGTGCCCCAATGCATTTATCAGGAGTCTTTGGATCACATAGAGTTTGGGGTGATGATAACAATCTAGAAGTGAATTCATCCTCTGGCGTAATCTGTTACATGTCAAGTCACACCAGAAGCCTTCAGTGTGAAATTAAAATGGGTCACTATTTAGGGGACCTGTTGAAATATGTCTCTGCCAGACTTTGAAAGTGTGTCATGTATAGCCTGCCCCAGGCCTGAGTGTGTGTCCAGTGGGGTGAGCAGACCTGCCTGAGTCAAGTCTTTGTCCTCAGTTTCTTTGTGTGCGGAATTAGAAGTTTAGATATGATAATGTCTGAGACAGTCTCTAGATCTGGATCTATGATCCTTTAAAATTTTCTCAAAAGAGGAGGAAGAAGAAGATGAAAAGGAGGAGGAAGAAGAAAATGAAGAAGAAGAGGAAGAGGGAAAAGGGAGGGAGGGATTTCGTCTGAGTCATTCAAATAATTGTATATAAGTCTAAGCAGCTGGATAGAGTTGGGGTATTGGATTTGTAATCAAGAATATATGACTTCAAAATCCTTCCTCACACTCTTAATACCTGGATAACCTCAGGCAAGTAATAGCTTTTCTAAGCCTACTCAGTGGTTTCTCAAGTCTGTATCCTATTAACTCCCCAAATAATTGACAGACTTTTTTATTTTTCTCAGAGATAAAGTTCAAGCATTTTATCAACTCTTGACCATCCGTGGTTTGAAATCTCTGTAGTGCTCAGTTTGAGGCCAGCTTTCTCTATGAACCTCATTCCCTTCTGAGTTCTCCTTCATTTTCAGTTGGTCTGTGCTGTTTTAATAGAAAACTTATTATAATATTTGATCAAGTAAAATACATTGGCCTATGTATTGCAGGTTTGGTTCCAACCCCACAATGAAAAGTCACATGATTTTTGTTGTTGTTCCTTCCTGGTACATATAAATATTTATATTATACTATAGTCTATTAATTGTGCAATAGCATTATGTCTAAAAATAATGTATACCTTAACTAAAAATATTTTATTTCCAAAAAATGCTAACCATTATCTAAGCCTTCATTTAGTTGCTGAAGTCTGGGGAAGCTGTAGCAATTTTTTAAAATAAGACAATGAAGTTTGTTATATTAATTGACTCTTTCTTTCACTTGAACACTTAGAGGCCATAGTATGGTTATTAATTGACCTAATTTCAATATTTTTATGTCTCAGGGAATAGCAAGACTCAAGGAGAGGGGGAGAGATGGGGACAGCCGACTGGTAGAACAGTTGGAAAATACACATCTGTCTATTAAATTTGACTCTTACGTGGGAATGTTTCACAGCACTCTAAGAAAATTATAATAGTATCATCAATGATCTTCAATGACAGATCACTATAACAAAAATAAGAGTAAAAAAAAGAGTAAAAAAAAATAAAAAATAAGTTTTTCTCAGAAAAACCAAAAAGAGACACAGAGACAAGATATGAGCACGTGATTGTAGAAAAAGATGTACCTTGTTCCAGGCAGGATGTTTACAAACTTTTAATTTGTAAAAACAACCACAAAATCAAACCTAACAAACAAACAGAAGCAACAATAAGAGCAAACCCCGTAATATCTGTGAAGTGTAATGAAGTGAATTGTAATAAAATGGGATATGTCTGTGTATAGGATGGTAGACTTTTAGATAAGAAGAATTTTTGTTTCAATTTGAAAAACAAAAAAAAAAAAAAAACTTTGGAACAAACTATTTCTAGTCCATATTTTGGAAAGAGTTCTGTACCTAAAGATCCTGAGTAAAAATCAGAGACATCTACTTATTAGGTTTATGAAGTTAAGGAAATCCTGTAGCCTCTTAGTATCAGTTTTCTCTTCTATAAATCAATAAATTTTTTAAGCTATATCTTTGTCTGTATCCATGCAGATAAATAAGAGTTCAGGTACTTGTATTTTGATAGCATCATAATACCATCCTTCATCCACCAGTGCTGGTCACATGCAGCCCAGCCTCTACTCTGAACTTCCTATCTCCTGATGTCCTCTTTCCAAAATTATCTACAGAATATATGACTAACAAACATAGCTATGATCTTCTTCTCCTGGAAGAAACTGAAGTTAATAGAAACCCTGAGCATAAGCATTCTGAACAATAGGCATATGCTACATCTGATCAAATATCTACTCTGAGCCCCCTGGATTGGGGTGGAGAGGGGCAACAAGCTGCCTAAAAAGGGACAAATCTGTCAGTCCAGAAATGGAGTGGGTCATAGCTCTTATGCCATGTAATCAGGGCGATCCACCACTATTCCAACCTGGAAGAGAAGGAGAGAAGTAGGTCTACCCATTCCTTCAAAAAGTCAAAAGATTATGGGATGCTTTTATCTATATAAAAATGACTTACACCCATAAGAAGATGTAGATTTGTATAATAGGCTTATTCTTTACAACTTTAGCCAGTGTATGTATGCTAATTTTGTGACACAGTGGATAGACTGCTGGTGAGGAAATAAGAAACTGTGGGTTCAAATTCTCATTAGATTAACTATGGGGGGCCCCGTGAAAATTATTTTACCTTGTTTTCTTCAGTTTGCTCGTCTTTAAAATGAGTTGGAGACAGAAATGGCAAACCTCTCCAGTATCTCTGCCAAGAAAAACCCTAAATAGGGTCACAAAGAGTCAGACATGATGAAATGACTGAACAAATTATGCCAATACATTATTCAAATAAATCCAAGTTCCTTCTACCTTAACTTCTAAAGATTTGGAGGGCTATAACAATAAGAAATCTGGCGAGAACAAAAAAAAATTATCCATTTCCAATTTTTCAGAGTCAACAGCATGTTTAAAAATGATGGATTAGAACTAGTACAACTTGTCAATCACTTCCCATCTCACCTTTATTGCATTGTCTACTTGATGTAGATTTTGACCTTTGATCTAACTAGTAGATAATCCAACTGAACGAGGACAGCTGATTCTGAAATAACTTCCCCATCAGTAATTGGTGATATACCATCTGTAGTTAGATTAGTTTCTATTTTCTATTCAGTGTTGAAAATGTCGAACATTTTCAGCCTTTCTTCTTAAAGAAATTATTCATTCTATATAAGTGTTCAGTTTCTGAAACATCTGACTGCCTTACTTATCTTTCATATTTTCACTGAGTATAGTGGTTGACTTTGTTAGAAGGGTGCTGTCATACTACATAAAATGTCTCTATTCCTTTATCTTTTTATATTACATATTGATATCTGAACCATAATTATGTTTACTCTTATCTTTATGTATATATTCATCTGGATCAGTTCAAGGAAACCCAAATGGTTTGTGAATTCCCATGTCTGTTTATCTTTAAGTCCACCATGAAACACCATTATTTGCTTCCAAAGGAGTGCCTGTAAGCCATCTTTCCATGTAGCTGCAATAGAGAAATTGCAAAAAGAAATCTTTGGATTTTATTTACAGTGAGAATAGTGGCAATACTACAACAATATCAATTTCAATACTACAACAGACCTTTGTTGTATGATGTGCTTATGAGCACCAACAATTTAATTAGTCCTTATACTTTAATTATTTCGAACCTTGCCCTTTCCTTTAATTCATCCACCATTCTACTATCATTATAAACAGAGGAGGCCAGAGGGGAATAATTTTTTTTAATTTTTAATTTGTTTTATGGCCAATGAATGCACCAACCAGTGGCCAACTTCTGCTGGTGATATTCTTTGCTAGAGTGATTTCATACCACAGAAACAGCCTTTCTCTGGTTCTATGGTGAAAACACTTCTAGCTGGGTAGATGGAAGCCACCAGAGTTTATACTTGTGTGGACTTCAAGAACGTCATGTCTCATCAAGGTGTGTGAAGTGCAATTTTTGGAGAAAAAAAAGCAATATCATATGATGTCTTATGAAAAGAAGGAATACCATGCCCATGCCTCTATAAACAAGAATATCATCAAAAATAAAATGAAACAAAGCCTAATAGATTATGAGAATGACCCTAAGAATAATCCTGAATGTTACAATGATTTTTTTTAATACCTAATTGTGCCTGATTAAATTTAAAGTCATAGGTCATCATAAGTATCCACAGAAACCTGAGCATGGAATATTTTTTTTCAATTTTTGAGTACAGAGAGAATGTCTTCCTCTCAAAGGCTCATGGTCATAACCCATATTTTAATAAGGCCATCTGTACTTATTCAATGAATGATCATTTTTAAGCACATTCCAAAATGGTATCATTGCAGCCAACTATATTGTGCCTGCTCCAATAATATCCTTTGGATGTCCAAAAGACACTTAAGAACAAGGAATTTTTGAATAGTGGTAATAATTTGGATGGTGATTAGGTCATTCTATAGACATGAAGGGGAACTATGTAAGTGATTATTGAGTCCATCCTTAATCACAGGCAAGGATGGATTGGAATCTAGCATTTTTCAAGAATCCCAAGTACCAGAGGCTTAATCTAGAGTGGACATCTGTATCCACAGTGAGACATTCCAGCTGAGAATGCCTGTCTGTCCCCCATCTGGAGATCGAGTTAAATATTAAAACTGTCAATGAATAGTTGTCTGATGCCATCGATGGCCTGCAATCTCCCTCCATTTTTCTGAGAACATTCCCAATTTTGCTTTACTCTGATTTGTACCTAAAGGATATAAATTTGCTTCACTACATCAGTGAACTTGGACTTGAAGAGAGGTCATTAGCATCAATAAAGTAATTCTCTACTTGGACTAATGAATAGAATTTAGAATACTTATTTTGAAAAGTATAGTTGAGTGACAAAAATTTATGGACACTTTTTTTGCATAAGAATTAATATGCTTTTATATATTCTGCAAAAATAAAGCAATTTAAAGTCCTTAAGAGTATCCTTGATACTTTTAGATATCTCTGCTTTTTCTCTACTATCATCTCTCTCGCTCTCCCCTAATGTTTTCTTCCTCTTTCCCTTTCTTTCTCTCTCATTCCCTCTCTCCTTCTTTCCCTCTTTCTCTCCCTCTCTCCCTCCCTTTCTCCCTCTCTCCCTTTCCTCTTTCCCTCCCTCCTTTCTCTCTTTCCTTCCCTCCCTCTTTCCTTCCCTCCTACTTCTCTCCCTCTCTTCCTCCCCCTCTCTTTCCCTCCCTTCCTCCTGCCCTCTCCCTCCTTCCCCCTTCCTTCCTCCTTCCCTCCCTCCTTCTCTCCTTCCTTCCTTCCTTTTTCTTTCTTTCTCTCTTTATTTTCTTCCTTCCTTCCCTTCATAATCATCATCGTCATCATAATCATCTTTTTTCTCTTTTCTGCATACATGTACACATGCATCTATATACATAGGTAGATTGGGGCATACATGTGTTGATAGATATGTTTATATGTCTATGCATGACTATATATGTACACAGTCACATATATACATGTATCACCTAGAGAACCAAGGCAAAGTGTCAGGGGAAGAGATTTGAGAATCAATTGCCTTGCAAATTAGCAAAGTGAAAATTAGCTCAGTGCAACTGGGTAATAAGAATAATAATAATACACACTTCAGGGACCATGCTACATATCAGAAGGGTAACGAGAGCATTTTCCCCCATTTCTAATGAACTATTGAGAATGCTTATTAACTAAGTGACTTATGTGCCATTCTGAGTTGGCATTAAAAATATCCAGATTCAGGCTTTAAGGAAAGTGATTTGAAGCAGGTGGTATGCCTCTTGTGAAGGGGAAAAAAATGTTTAGGGAATAGTGGGTAATTAGAAAAGAATAAGGGAAGAAAAAGTAGCTCTCTGAGCCTTGGAAATATACTTCTCAAGAAATGCAACATATTCCTGAAAGGGTCATCTGAAAAAAGAGAATACAATTTCTACTTTTTATAATGAATATAAGCAGAATCAGTAAATATTACAATTGAAAAAATATTCATTCCTTGTAAAGCCCCTTCTAAGTTCTTTTCTTCTAAGAATACCTTTTGTTTTCATTGTATATAACTTGTATTTTTTTAATCTACTTATTTATCTATCTGTTTGTTTGTTTTTGTACATAGTCTATTCCATTCAGTTGTAAGCCTCTGAGGACAAGTATCATTTTTGGTCTTGTTTTGGTGTTTGATTTGTTTTGTTTTATTGTTTATTTTGTTCTGTTTGTTTTCTTTTGTTTTTGCCTTTGTATCTTCAGAAATTCCCACTAGACATGTCCTATAGAAAACACTTAATAAATGCATGTTTATTGATTGACTATCCTTCAAGAACAAATCTCAGCCCTTTATTGTACACATGAGGAAACTAAGACTGGGAGAAGAGACTTCTCTTCACTTGGGGTAACATATAATGCACTACTCATCTGATTAAACCACTCAGACAATATAATGCATGATTAATTTTATATTTGTTTTTGTAATTCAGTTGTTTCATTTGTGTCCAATTCTTTCTGACCTCATTTGGGATTATCCTGGCAAAGATACTAGAGTTGTTTGCCATTTCCTTCTCAAGGTCATTTTACAAACGAGAAACTGAGGCAAACAGAGATAAGCAATTTTCTTAGTGTCACCCAGTTAGTAAGACTTTTAGGTCAAATTTGAACAGAGAAAGATCAGCCTTCCTAACTACAGACTGGGAATTCTTTTTATCATGTCACCTAACTGCCAAGGAATATAATATACACTTGCTTAAGAAACATTATTTTAAAAATTAAATTGAATTTAATTCTGGTTCAAATTTCAGGATTCAGTAAACAATTAGAGCTCAGTTCATGTTTGAAAATATACATATATATATATATATTTAGTGGAAGGTAATGTTCATTATAATTTCATAAAAAGTAATGTTTCTCAAAAAATAGGTAAAGATAGAAGGAAAGGAATATTTGTATAACACAAAGAGAAACAAAATCTCCAATTAACAATTAGTATTTATATCACTTTAAGTTTAGAAAAGCTTTTGTTTGTGTTATTATTATCTCTACTTTACAGATAAAGGAAATGAGGCTGAAAAGATTAAATGATTATCCCCAAATTATCTAGTTAGAGTGTGAGGTAGGATTCAGTCTTAGGATCGCAATTCTTAACCCACCACTCTTTCTAGTGGACTACCTAGCTGATTACTTGAAAGTATTGAACATTATTTTTATTCAAATTTGACATTTAAAAAAATGTGTGAAGTAGATATGCAAAAATGTTTCAACTACAATGAGTAGTGTTATCCTCAGTTATTAAGGGAAAATGAGATTCTCAGAGATGGAAAAGGAACTAGCATAGGATAAATGAGGATTTTTCGTAGGATGAGAGTATATAGGGCTACTTCTTGGGGAGCATAGCAAGTTCCCCTTTGTCATTTTACCTGTATTAGTGACTCTCTGCCTCATTTGACCCTGCTAACCCTACCACGTACCAGAGAAGAGTGCTCATTATCTTCCACTAATGGAGATATCAATACTCATTATGTAGCTTTGTTCCTCATATTCAGAGTAAATGCTGGTGATACAGATGCTTAATTTAAGAAATATCAGCTTTACATGTGATATGACTATAGGGTAATGAATCTGATTTCTGTATGGTTAGCAGTTTAGTTTCCTAGGTGATGATCAGGGTCTCTTTCAGCTTTAAATTTTTACCTATGGAAGAGCTAAATTGTCTGGACACCTAGCATTCAATTAATCATAGGTGCATAAATATTCATTTGTATTTTGAAATTATGCCTGGTGTTTACAGAACGTGTAGCTGATAATATTTATAAAGCATTTAGCATGATGTGGTAGGTACTTTATAAATCCTTTCTCCCTTCTTTCTTTCTTCCTTCCTTCCTTCCTGCCTTCTTTCTCTCCTTCCTTCATTCCTTCTTCCTTCCTTCCTTTGTTCTTTATTTTTCTTCTCTCTCTCTCTCTTTTTTTATTCTCTCTTTCTCACTTTCTCCCTCTCTTCCTTCCTTTCTTCTTTCCTTCTTTTCTTCTTCCTTCCATCCCTGTTTTCCTCCCTTTAACCCTTTTTTTCTTTCCTTCCTTATTTCCTCCCTTTAATTATTCCTCTCTTCTTTTCTTTCTTTCTTCCTATTATTTTTAATCCATTAATTTCTATCTTCTATGCATGATGTTCACAGGATAATCAGTCATAGATGTAGATCTGGAAAGAATATTAGAAATCATCATCTTTAACCACTTCATTTGACTCATAAAAAATCTGAAGTTAAGAGAGGCTAGATAACTTGCCTAAGTTATACAGATCTTAACACAACAATTTGGACCCCCATGCTCACATTCCAAATTCAACGTTCATTTTACTAAACTACTTTCTTCCTTCAATTCCTTTTTAGCAGCTGATTTGGAAAATTGAGATTATGTTTTATCTCACAATCTTTCATAAGCAGAAATTTCCATAGGAGATTACACAATATGGGAAGAAAATGATATAGTATAATTGGAAAGGAAAAAAAAAAAAGACCTGAGCTCTGGCTCTTCTGCTAAGAAGTGAGATAAGATTGAGCATATTATTTAACTTGAGGAGCCTTAGTTTCTTCAGTTGTAAAATTAGTTGGGCTGGGAGTATTTTGAAGAGGAGGATAGCTGGACTAGGTCACCTTTAAGTTCCCTTCCAAATCTCAGATTCTTTGATCTATGAACACTGCCAAAAGGTTATCTGGTAAATACATCATCCTTATCTCCTAAAGAGGTTTTCATTAGAAGTACTTGGAAGAAATGCAGTCTCTCCTCAGTTTAATACCCAGGAAATGAAATCAATTGCTTAACATCTTCAATGATTAAGATAGCTACAAAAAAGAACACTTTAAAAAATCTTTGAAAAATAATGACTAATTTGAGCCAACTTTTTACTGCTTCCCTCTGAAACTCTCTTTCTAAGATACAAATACTTAATAAGACAAAACCTAAGAAATTGGCTGCTATTTCGAGTCATTTTTTATCATTTTAGTGTAAGTATTTATATCATGGAAGGTAGCAAATCCTACAAATGTTACACACATAAACATGTTTTTATATAGGTATCCCACACATACACAAATCTATACATGTATGTATAGTTACAGAAAACATAGTATAGATCACTATACTTCAGTTACTTGAAAACAGAGGCTCATTATTATCATTGTACCTCTGGTAGCTAGCATAATACCTTGCATATAGTTGGTTCTTCATAATCAATTATTGAATAGGCTGCATTGATCGAGGAACTGATTGTAAAATTGTTGTTACTCCATTGTTCCTGGAAAAGCACCAATGACATCAGTAGGGTGATATCTTGACTTACAAGTGAATTAGGTTTAAATGAGGGCAAAGCAGTGCAAAGTCATCAGTCTCAGTTTCTCCTCTAAAGTCACGTGGGTCCAATGTCAAGACATAGGACAACATGACTGGTGATGGCCCCAGATGATGTGAGAGATCATAGTCTTTTCAAGCTAGGTCTTTTCCAGGTCTCCACTTGAATACCTAGAATAAGAAATCATTGGTTTCCCTCTAATCTTTCTTGGTTCAACTACAACTATAGGTTTAGTTGTGAATAGAACTTTTTTGATATCATTCAAAGGAGGGCAGCTAGGATAGTGAAGGCCTAAATTCTAAGGTTTAGCTTTTAATACAAATAATAGTGTTTGCATTTTGCTTCAGTCACTAGATTATTAATTTATTATATTGACAAGCAATCTCTGCTATTTCAATATGGGAGTTTTGGTGAGCCAAGTTACTGTAAGACTCAAAACCTGGAATGGAGTTTTATCTCCTGGCCTTCTACAATTTCTGTCTTCAACTATTAAAAAAGTATTCACATCTAAAAAGGATTAAATTTAATTTTTGACCTGATAGGGGGGAATTATGTTAAATGGGCTGAAGCGACAAAAATACAAATTTAAGTTTAAAATAAGGGAGAATAGATGAACAGCTAGATGGTGCAGTAGATAAAGTACTACACTGAGGATCAGGAATACTCATCATCCTGAGATCACATGCTTCATATACTTATTAGCTGTGTGACTCTGGGCAAAAAGAAATCAACAAAACCTAGAAATCAGCCCTTGATTTATAGTTGTTGTGTTTTTAAGTTCCAGACTAAAGGAAATGATGGGAAAATGGTTAATAGTGAAAATTAAACTTAAAAGTACATCATAGACATATTTCTTTTGACTTGAACTGAGAGAGGAAAACTATGTTAAATGGATTGAAGTGATCAAGACACACATTTAAGCTTAACATAAGGGGGGTTGTGGATGGGTAGCTAGGTGGTGCAGCAGATAGAGTACTGCATTGGAAATCAAGAATAGTCATCATCCTGAGATCAAATGCTTCATATACTTACTAGCTATGTTACTCTGGGCAAGCCATTAAAGCCATTGGTTTTAGTTTCCTCATCTGTAAAAAGAGCTAGCAAACCACTCCAATATCTTTGCCAAGAAAATCCCAAATGAGATACAGAGTCAAAGATGACTGAAATGAACAACAAAAATACTATGTGCCAGGTACTATGCCAAGTGCTGGAATTACCAAGACAAAAATGTATCAGTCCCTGACCAAATGAGGTCATGGAGAGTTGGGCATGAGTGAATAGCAACAAAAGGGGAAAAAATAAATGTTTAAACATTAGGGCTGATCTGAATAAGCTGTCTTGGGATTTTGTTTCATTAAAGAGTTTCAAAAGAAAATAGGATGTCAATTGTCAAGTATGTTTTGAAGTCTTGTTATATTTTTGTTTGTTTATTTATTTTTCAAGTATGATTTGAACTAGGATGTTTGTAAATATTTCCAACATTGAAATTCTATTATTCAGGATCAAGTTGAAATAAGTGCTTATGTGACTTTTTTGGCTTCAATTCTACCTATCCCAGTACTGTTCCCAAACCATATTTGCCCTATTATCTACTACTGCTATACTGCCAATTACCTAAATTTGAATACAGAAATCTCTCCACACATACCCTCATTTTTTACATAAATATTTGACAATATATAAATCAATGTCACTACATTGCAAACATGACATTATTGCCAGGGGTATGCCGGCTACAGAGCCTATGGTTAAATATTTCCAGTAGAAATTTACACAAAAGAAATCAGCAAAAATTGGAAATCAGTCTTCACTTTATAGTTTCTTTTTAAATTTCCAGACTAAAGGAAATAATGGAGAGATGGTTGATAGTTAAAATTAAACTTAAAAATACATCATAAACATATTTATTTTTTTAGAAATCTAGTTGTTAAACATTGACCACACACTAGTGCATACTACATTTAAATGCTCTAAGGATGAGCTTCTTTAAAACAGGAGCTTGACCATAAATTCCATCACTGCTCTACACGTTCTCCTCTGAATAGCCTTTAGTTTATAATCCTATTTTATTTGTATCCAATTTTTGAGAAGACTTATACATATTGGGTTTTTAATAAATGGTTTTTAATTGCATGCTATACCACCATTCATATATAAATAAGTAAAAAAGAGACTCATATAGATCGTCATCCTTTGTGTCATATGCCTTGATTTGATTCAGTTCAGCAAACACTGGTTAAACACAACCTTGTGTAAGGCTCAGGAATTCTGTCTAGCAATTGAGGATAGAGGGGAAAGAATGAAATAGTACCTGCCTTCAAGAAACTTACATTTCAGTCTAGTACAATGAAATGAGCATACTTTTTGGAGTCAGAAAACTCAGGTTCACATTCTAGCTCCAATATTTATGACCTATGAGATCTTGAGTGCTATATGGTCGGTTGTGCCTCATAGATTTAGTCCCATCAACTTCAGAACCCGAGAATTTCCATGATGACCTGTGAATCCTACTTATTTAAGCTATGATTGCTTTATATGTCTGTCTCACTATGTCTAGGTAAATTTAACTATGTTTCATTATACTCCTTGTCCATCTTATTTCCAGCTATCTGACTGTTGTTTGTTGATTTTTTTTCCTAGTCAAGATCATATTTAGAATATTGCATTCAGTTTTAAGAGATAAATTAGAGATAGAATTCTAATCGACTAAAAGATATAGGTAGAGATAGAACTAATTTGATTGATTTTTCTATATATCTATTAAATTCATATTTTGGTCATTCTTTATATTAAAGCTAAGGCTACTGAAGGAATAGAGTCTATAACAGCTACACACACAGTTGCTGGATCATTTTTCCACAAAGATTTTTCTTCTAGATTAGTGGTTCTTAAACTTTTGTTCTCAGCATCTTTATACTATTAAAAATTATTGAGAATCTGTTTATGTGGCTTATGTTTATACATATTTACTATATTAGAACTAAAAGTTTAATCTGAATTTATACACCTTCCAAAAGGGTTTCAGAGAACCCCAGGATTGTCTGGACCACACTCTGAGAACTACTATTATGGATGATGGCTGCCAAATCTAGATTATAATAAGGGCTATTAAATTGGGGTAGTGGGTACTGCTTTTTTAGTGTTCTTGGGCTTGCTTGCTCATTGGTGACATTTGATCAGTAGTTGGTGCTAGTGATATTGAATATGGTGAGCTTCTTTTCCATAGGATCATTTTACACTTAATTGTGACTACAGAGGATTGTTCTACTGGCAAGTTTAGATTGGAAGAAGGGCTTAAATGGAGGAGGGGATGCTGCTTTTCCTAGTGTTCTTGGACTTACCTGCTCATTACTGGAATTTGATCAGTAGTTGGTGTTAATGGTATTAAATATGGTGAGTTTCTTTTCCATAGAGTTTTTTTTCCAATTAATTGTTTCTGAAGAGCATATGTTGGAAGTAAGTTCAATGGTCTAGTCCCAGAACTCTTGAAATCAGGATTTTGGTGTGTATTCATTAGGATATGGAGAAAAGTTGTGAGAGTAGGAGAGCAAAACCCAGAGAGAGAGAGAGAGAGAGAGAGAGAGAGAAAATGTGTGTGTTTATACATGCAGCCATACACTAAGAAAACAGTTATTTATAGATAGTATGTGTATGTGTATATGTACACATACGTAGTATAAATATGCACATATAATCAAATATATATGTACCACATTTACAAGCATTTATGTATAGTAGGTACATATAATGTTTTTTGCTTTTATACTTTCACGGGAACATACATGCACTGAATGTATGGACACATACAAGTATATGTCTGTGTGTGGATACAAACTAGTTTGCTGAGTCTGGGAGCAGAGGAATAATTAGCAATTTTGTTGTTGAAAATTTTAGCCAAGGGGATACACTTTTAGGATACTTTAGAGTGTAGATAGGGCATCTTGAGAAACTACACTAAATGGAGCTCCCTGGTGTGGAGCCACAGTGGTAATGTGTCCCACGTTCAGGTGTTAAAAAAAATTGTTTGTGTTCTAGGCAAATTTTGGCCAGGACCCAAAGCCACTAGCCATGGTATAGTGTTTGGCGTTGTGCATTTTCCCATAGCAAAGATAATTCACCATTCTCTTCAGTCAGTGTTATTCTCCAGGCTTTGTCAGCACAGCTCATACACTGGAATAGAGCAGGTTGGCTTTTCCAAGCTGGAGTTGTCACCAGGGAGAGAGAAAAGAAGATGCAACGTTGTTATTTTTTTTTCCTCAGGTATGGAAATTTTTCATTTCAGTAAACACAGAGGAAAATGAATGTAGTAGTAAAAATGGCCTGGTGGGTGTACCAGTCTGTACCAGCCCTTCTAACAATAAATGAGGCATTTGTGATACATTCTGCCCCATGTGGGGAAGGTACATTTTTAATGCAATTTCTTCTTCAATGAGATTCCCAATAGCCCTCTATGAAATAGGATTATATTTATCTATTTGATTTATAGAAGAATTTTATGATCAGCGTCTTTGGGGTGTATTTACAACAAATCACAGAAGACAAAGTATACACTGGCAAGTAACTGTTTGATCCTTAAAATCTCAAATGAGATGCCAGGGATATAGTGGGAAAAGGAGTTTAGGAATATTGGACTGTGGTACAAGACTATGTTTACTGAATGTCTCAAACATACACAATCATGTGTCATTTGAGGTTTTTAATTAGTGATTGTGAGCCTCCGTTTATTCATTTGTTAATTGGGATGGTGCAAAAATACTTCTGCCATCTTCACAATAATGATTTTCTGAGGATACAGTGGAAAGAAACTAATTCTAAAATAAGATTTTAAGCCTACAGTAGTACTCTGAGAATGATGTTTTTAAATGTTTAAAATGAAATATATAGATTACAGAGGAAATAAAATTATGGGAACACAATTACATTACATGAATATGAATATACTTTTATTTATATAATGCACATATGTATGTTGATACATATATGCAAAATGGAAAAAAATAAATAATCAATGCCTTGAGTGCTTTTCATTATAATCATTTATCACCTTTAATTACACTGATAGAATAAGAAATAACTGCGTGTTTTATAATGAGACTATAGACACGAAGAAAACTTATCTAACTGAAACTATGATATAAATCAAAGGAAATTCTTATGTTAGTTTAACCTTGGGAGTGTAACTATGATCATTATGAAGTATATATTTTAAGTATGTAATTATATTAACCGTCTTTATATTATATCACTATATTACACACACACACACACACACGTGCATGTGTGTGTGTGTGTGTGTGTGTGTGTGTGTGTGTATAGTGAGATATTTTGAGCTTATGATGTAACAGATCTGCTTGAGACATCATGGACTGTTTAAGTCACAAACCTGCTTAAGCAAAAGTGCACTGACTATACCATGAACTGATGTGCTTGTACCATATATCACTATAATTATAAATAATTGTGAAGCTTCTAGGGTGGGGTATCAGATCACACCTATTGGACTGCAGACCACCACCTTTGTTTCTCTTAATGAGATTGGTTTCTTTGCCCAGAAAGTTTTCTCAGTTCATTTTTTTCATTTATGTATGTATACATAAATAGATATACAATTCATAGACTCCTGAGCATCCTTAGCCACATCATTAAAGCTTCATGAACTTCAGTTTTCTTTTTAGTAAAAGGAGGGCATTGATCTACAAGGCCTTTGATCTTCCACCTAACTTTTGGTGTACAATGCTATGACACGATTTAATGGATTTGAAAAATAGACCGAAAATCATCAACACCTTTGAGATGTAAAATGGCAGACTGCTTCAAAGGAATAGAGTATGTATATATATTTAAATATCCACTATGAAGAAGCTAAGTTTTTTCTAGTATATGTACTTATTGAAATAATCCATTTTGCCAATCTTCATGTTTGATTCTTATTTTGTCTACTCGTATATTCTCCATAAAGGGATTTGGTTAATACATTTTTGCTCATCTATACAATGGGGAAGTTGGAGTAGAAAACCTCAAAGATTTTTCCCACATTTGAATTTTTTATCTTGTCATCTCCAGAAGTGTCCTTTTTGTTCTTTTGGCATCCTATAGGTCACACTACAACAGTCAAGCTATTTATCTGTTATAGATCTTGCGAATTTCCTGCCAAATATCCATTTCTGGCCATTAAACATCCATATGCTTAACGGTATCTGTTATATAAGGCGTAGGGAGAGATACATGAACATATATGTGTTTGTGTATAAGTGTGTATAATACATACATATATGCACAGACATACATATACAGATGGATAGAAAGATCTAGATATGTATATTCATAAATGAAACTTCATCCTCTCTGAGCAGCTAGATTTTCATTTTTTTTTTCTGAAATGACAGCATAATATTCTGTGGTTTGCAGCCATGTTGCATTACACACACACACATACACACACATGTCATAGAATTGTTCATGTTAAAAACAGACATTTTCCTAAAAGTCAGCAAAGAAGGCCTGATGGAATTCCACAGGTTCCATTCAACTACCTCTTTTCTTCCTATTCAGTTATTGGCCCAATTCATTGCATCTGCAGCAAACTGGTTCCCCAACTTGTGTAGCAATCTAGAGATTGTCAAGTTCTTTCTTTCTTTTTTTTTTCTTCAGATAGCTTCAAGATGTGACAACTCCATGTAAACAGATATGTTCACTTCATCCCCACAGGAAACCTAAACTCTGTTCCTGAATCTTGACTCTGATAGTTAAATTTTTAGTTTTATCTTGTTTCAGCTGAGATTTCTATGACACAATTCTATATTGTTCCAGCTCCATCTTCCCCAAAGTACTCCCACACCTTTCTCCCCTTTCTGGCTACCTTTTTTTTTTTTGTGTTAGCCTCTTTCAGTAGAAGACAAATCCCTGGAGGATAGATACTATTTTGCTTATTTGTATTAGCACAGTGTTTGGCTACATAAAAAGCTTTCAATAAATGTTTATGTAACTCTATCTTTCATCTTTCTATTGACCTGATACTTTTATCCACTATTCCATCTTTTATCAATTCTCTTTTAAGTAGAGATGTTTAGGTTGACCGACTTTAACGATATGGATTTGATTATGAATGTCCTATGTGAGACTCCATTCAAGTGATATCATCCAACAATAGAAACAGTTGGATGCCATTAAAGAAAATAAGCAACCCCTGTGTTATTTGCCCTCTCCATGGGGTGTCTTCCACAGCACATGAGAGCACCTTATATAAATACCTCTCACCAGTCTTGATACCTAATGCATTCTCTCCGATGAGATACTATAACTCAGTAGATCAATTAATACATTTATATCTTTGATTACATCTGATATCTCATACTGATCTTAACACATACATGGGAGATATTCATTTTAACAAAAGTCAGTTATAATGGGAGCTCTTTGAGGGCAGAGATCATGTTACTGAATTTCTTCATATTCCCAGTGTAAGTGATAGTACATAAATGTACATTAAAAAGTACATAAATGTTAGTTACCTTGACTCAAAATTCCCATTTTATACAAATAAGGCAATTTCTTTTCTAAATTAACAAATGACCAAATAAGATCTCTTTACATTTCAGTTGTCTGAATGGTTAATCATAGAAAATTATCTCTCAAAGCATACTTATTGACTTCTCATTTTAACAAGTACATCCTTAAAGCATGCATAGACTAATACTATGAATATTTTATAAAAATGCAAAAAACAAATTAATGTGGGAGGCAAGGGAGATGTTTTAGATTCATTATCTTAATCTGTGTGGAGAACTCAAGGTGGATCTTTTCCTCATTGATGCAGATCAACAATCTGTGTATATCCTGGTTCTAGGATAGTTATTTTGGGCATTGAGATTACTGACCTGGCCAGACTCCCCTAGTTATTATGTGTTAGAGGCAACACTTGATTCTAGTTCTTCCTTGTTATAAGACTGGTTCTCTATCAATATATGCATCAGTTCATGTCAAAGAAAATCATATTTGAGCTCTTTATTGTCAAATCTTCATCTATGAGATATCTTTAAAATCATTCAACATAATTTTAAAATTGTATTGGTTTCAGACTAATTTTTTATGTAATGGAGCCAGATATTTTTGAGTATAACTTCATAGGTCCTGTTGCCCCTTCTTTAAGTTGCTCCACTGTTACTAAGGAGACCAGACACCAAGATGATCTTCCCACACCGGGTTTACTTATGTTACTGATAAGGGGAGTTCATTGAAGAAATCCCTTTGGATGTATTACATTTAAATTTTATTTTCTACCTTCCTTTCAATTTCATTTACGAATGCTTTGGGGATTGCCTTGTTAAATTGTATCCTACCCTAAGTTCCCTGCAGATATTTTCTCATCAAATTCTTTATGTTGTAGCTGGTTTTTAGAATACACTTCATCATTTCCCCTCCTCATCCTCCACAATATTTTGACAGTGATCTTGAAGGCTAAATGTATCTTATTTACTTCTCATACCTCTCTGTCCATGAGAGAGGTTGTTTGGTTGAATTGGTTCCATGATCTTTATGCTTCCTTGCTGTAGTGACTTACATTTGGGTAAAGATGGTAATTGTCAATATCTTTTTAGCTACTTTTTGATTTTTTTAAAAAATGAAAACATTTTTAAAATAAGATAGCCTGGGGATATTCTAATTGCATATGAAATCTTCTCTTTTATCTTTGAGTTCTCTACTAATTTGTTATTGATGTGGAGCTTAACTCTGATGTGGCTCATATAGATGGATAATTATTGACATAGGCATTATTTCATCATCAGTTATTTCCCATCCCTTAAGATATAATATTAAGATGAAAGGCAAAATGGGTCAATTTATGATCTTGAAATAAGGAAGTTGTTGTTGAGTTGTTTTTCAGTAACATCTGACTCTTCATGCCCCTTTTTGGGGTTTCCTTGGCAAAAGTACATAAATACTTTGCCATTTCCTTAGCTAATTCATTTTGTAGATGAGGAAACCAAAACTAAGAGGTGTAAGTGTCTTGCCCAGGTATCTGGCACGTATCTGAGGGTAGATTTGAACTCAGGTCTTCCAGACTCCAGGCAAGGTACTCTATCCACTGAACCATTTAGCTGATCATGGAATAAGAAAAATTTAGATCTAGATCCTGACTCTAACACATGCTATCTGTGTTACCAAAGGCAAGTTGCTGAACTTCTCAATACCCTAGGGAACTATCCAATACTATGCTGTATAATATTGACTCTAGAATCAGAAGATCTGATGTCAAATCTCCTTTATATCATATTGTCAGCCTAATTTTGAGTAAATAAGTTAGCTTCTTTGGACCTCTGTTTTCTTAACTCAAACATGAAGGTGTTCATTAGATAGCTTTCATCTCTAAACTGATGATCCTATGATCTTTAGCTAAAGAACATCCTCAATAACGTCTCCCTGTTACATCACTTAAATTCAAGATCCACTTTATGGAAGAAAAATATATTATCAATTTCAGTTGAGATGGTATTGCTTGGTATATCTTTAATCAGTGATTTCAGATTTTCTTTGAAATATTCTTTATATAAAAACATGAATCATTTGAATAATCAATAAGCTTTTGGTCTATTTTGCTTGGTGATATTGGGGAAGTCACTAACCCTATATGTCTTCTTTTCCTCATCTGTAAAATTGGAGTAATAATACTCACTTCACATTATTGTAGTGAAGGTCAAATGAAATAACGTATATAAAGTGCTTTACAAACCATAAAGCACCACTTAAAGGCTAGCTGTTGTTATTACTATTATTATTCATTTTACAAATTTGAATTGTATTTTCATACAAAGTGCTGTTGCTATGTTTCTTTTCTTATTGCATTCTCCTCTGTCCATTCTCTATGCCCACTTTCTTCTTAGATTTTCACTGAATATATTCATTCTTTTTGTACTAGACCTAAAATTTCATTATTTTAGAGAAGCCAAAATTAATAAATTCCAACTATCAGGATAGATTGGAAATATTTTTTTAAAAAAAATTAACGTAATTTTTAGCTTACCTGACACATTGAGAGATTAAGAGATTTGCTGCCAAAGATGATGCAGTACATCAGAGACCCAAATCTTCCCAGAACTGAGGCCAATATTATTAAATTAGTTTGGATCAGTTCATTGAATTCTTCACTGCACATTTTTCCCCTCTGCAAGATAAATTAGAAATTAGAATTAAATGATGATTCCTCCAGTGTTTTCTCATGGAATGACCTGACGCTTGTATTACTTAAAGCATATACCAGTAAAATATAATGATGGGAGTGTCCTACTAAGCTGGAAGGGTTTTAGTATGAACTAATTATTGGATTAAATACCCAAAGAAAGACTCACTTTCGGCTCAGAAAGTCTCTTTATCAGAATGATCATGAGCAATTTTGGGGATACAACAGTCATCAAAAGAAATTTGATAAGGTGCAAAAAGGTCAAAATCCACATTCCTACAGGAATTATTTCCAATGGCATAATTGTTGGAGGATAAATAATTGGAACCTTTGTTGTCATTCAGTCATTTTTTCAGTTGTATCTGACTTTTCATAACCTCATTTGTGGTTTTTTTGGCAAAGATACTACAGAATTTGTCATTTACTTCACCTCATTTTACAAATGAGGAAGTTTAGGCAAACATGATTAAGAGACTTTTTCAGGGTCACATAGCTAGTAACTATCTGAGGCCTGTTTTTAATTTAGGAAGATGAGTTTTCCTGATTCCGGGCCAACCACTTTATCTACTATGCAACCTACCTGCCCAATTGATACATTAATAGACTTATTTTTTCATTAATTGAGGATTTAATATACAACTATATTCATATAACTGAGTAATGAAGTTTCATTTTCATGGGGCAGAAGAGTATAAAATTTGAAATCGGAGCACAGAGGTCAAACTACTACTTCTATATTTTAATCATGTATTGTGGTATAAATTGTTAAACTTCTCTACAATTGTTTCCTTGAGAATATATGACTTAGAAGGCTCCTTCTGGCTTGATTTTATTGTTTGTAATTTATAAATATATGTAAATATATTAAGTATAAAGAATCTCATTGCTAATAATCTGTTTCTACCATTAGTCACCACCTCATCAAAAATGATGACTTTTAGATTGATTAAACTGAAAGGACCCCTGTGAATACTTGGATAATCCAACCTAAAGGGACTATAACATTATTAACATTATTTATATAACATTATATTTATATGTAATATTTTATAAATATAATTTATATATTTATATAACATTAATAACATTATTTTGCCCATGATGGTAGTTCCATTGTCATATCATTTGCAGTAATTTCCATGTTACTACACTATTTTTAAAGAAGATCCCTGAAAATAGGACAAAAACCAATTCTTCCTCTTTTAGTAGAAAACAATGAACTGAGGATGAAAGAATTTTGAGTTCCAGTCCAAATTCTGCTAATGTATGAGAAAAATCTCTTTACCTTTCTCAGGCTCAGTTTCCTTACATGTAAAATGAGGATAATGGAGGAAATGATTCTTAAGGGAATTTCTAACTCAGTAATTTCTAGTTTGAAAGCTAAACCACATAATCTCATGTGTCTGGAACAACTTTTGGATTCTTATTTGGCAAGCTACTCTTATGGCTGATGTGTGAGGCAGTTTGATTTCTTTATTTATTTTGTGTATGTATGATAGTTGCAGCATGACAGCTGGACGAGATAACTGGTCAAAGGACGACCCATGGCATATGGCATCACAGCCTCCCTGATTCCAGCATGTATAGCATTCTTGGCAAGGTCAAGAGGAGTGACTCATTTTTCTTTTGCAGTTGATATTCGCTGGATGTGTGGTGCAAGTCAGCATCTTGTAAGTGCAAACCTACACTTCAGCCCTTTATTTAAAGGACAAAAGCTTTTTTCAAGCAAGGAGTTTGAAATAGTGTGTGGAGGCATGAGATAATGTAAACTGCCTGTACATATTGCAAACCCATCATGAAAAATAAATGTGTATAATTTTATATTGCATATTATTGTTGGGGGTGGAAGCATCATGATTTTTTAATGTTCAAAAATTCAAATTTTTGTCTTACATTGGAACAAAAACCAAAATATATTGGAGACATTGGCAAAAATAACAAGCATACTGATCCTATTTACTTCAGTTCTAATAAAAGCTTTCCAAGACCTTTTCTTGAATATACCAGGAAAATTTTGTGAGAAGGCATTTTCTTTGATATTTTCATGGATCTATGATCACAGCTATCCTTGAAATGTGTATAAAAAGTTATAGATTCAACTTTGCCATCTAATATTTCTATGACCTTGACCAATTCCATTTGCTAAAATATAAAATGGACTGAATCACAAGATGGCTTACAAGGCTTAAAATTTTGTTGAGTCCCTTGATTCTTTATATCACCACTAAATAACCATCAACATTATTTAGCAATGAAAAGTTAACAGTATTGTTGTTCTATATACAGGAAGTGATCTATAAAGGCTGTTGATTGGCTAAAATTCCCCAAATATAGTAAATTATATGAAATGACTCATTATTTCCTAAGCGTTAGGACTACACTGATACAAATTGCAGCCTAAACATTTTAGTAAATGAGCACTAGAGAAGCCATCTGAGACAAATAGAGATTAAGTGACTTGCTCGTGATTACTCATGTGGTAAATTCCAGAGAGTGAATTTGAACCCAGGTTTTCTTGACTCGAAGTCTAACCTCCTACTCATTATGCCAAGTTGTCTATATATTCATGATTTGAAGAAATGATACTATAATTATTAAAATTAAAAAATGAAACAAAGTATAAATCACATATAATGGAAGACTACTATAATTTAAATAACTGAATGAAAGTTTTCCTCTCAATTCTGAAATTTACCAGCTGTGTGACCTTGGGCAGGGCACATATGTGTTTTAAACCCCTGATTACACATCATAAAGGAGTATTTATTAAATGGAAAAATTCCTACTCAATGCCAACTTTGTAAAATTATCTGTGAAGAAAGTACTTAATAGAGTTTAGGAACATAGGAGGTAGGAACTTAAATGTTTGTATTTCCAATTTTATCAGGGCCTATTGTTGGAAAATTGATACTTTTCTTTTTTAAATATTTTGGGTGATGCTATTGATTTCTTGAGGACAGAAGGCCCATTTAGAAAGCATATCAAAATGTTTTTGGAATAAAAATCATTCCTATGAAAGAGAGACACCAATCCAGAGACATTAAATATTGACAGATCAGCAAATTGGCAAAATGAAAATTCATGAGGTTTTTCAGCCCTTTGAACTGGAGAGAAGTCAAGCATCCCCAGCAGGCCTTCAATAGGAACCAAATTATACCCTCATTCAAGCTGAAAAAAGCCAAATGTTTGAAATTTGGGGTTTGGGAACATTGTGGTTAAGATACTACCACCAACATGACCCAGTTGGTATTTGGATAGCAGAATGCTACATAGACAGTCCCCTTTCCCTTTAGACTCAGGGAATTTGTTTTAAAATCCTGTTCATGACAGTATTATATTGTTGACTTAATTATATTTAATATTGTAATTCTGTGACCAAAAAAGTAATCATGATAAGATCTTTTTAAACTTTTATTTTAATTGATGGTGACAGGGAGGAGTTGGGAGATTTATGCCAGAGTTCAGACAATATGGCCTAGGAATGACAGGGTTCACAATGAAGGAGATGATTGTTTCACTGCTCATTCTACATCTAGAATATTAAATTTCATACTGGCCACTGTATTGTAAGACCACTGAAAAGCTGGCATATTTCTAAAGAAGAGTGAGCAAGATATTGAGCAGACAATGTACCATGATGGCACAATGGAATCATTTGAAGAAATTGAAGATGATTAGCCTAGACAAAATGTAAAGAGCTTCTTATAAAGGCATTTAACTATTTGAATGGTTGTTATACTGAAAAAGACATTAGTTGACTTCTTAACCCCAAGAGAATATCTTTTAACAATAGGGAAAAGTTGTAGAGAATTAAATTTGGGATTGATATAAGATAAACCTTCATTACAAGAGTGCACAAAAGAAATGGTCTGACCTCTGAAGGCTCTCTCCTTATAACTGAGAGTTTATAGTTGAACATCTTGAAAAGTCTCTTTACAAACCAGCAGTCACCATTTGCAGACAGAAACAGTTCTGGCCTTTCCCTCTGCTTGATTCTTGCTGATGCTTACACCCCTCTCACACATGGGCCTATGCTATCACTATTCATAAGAATTTGGAGATCCAAACAAGTTACATAATATTAAAATTGAAAAAGCCCCTAGAGTTCACAAAATCTCACTCTCTCACTTTACAAATATCACCGACAAAAGTGGATTGATTTGCTTCAGTACATAAGTGGAAGAACTCGAAGTCAAATCTTATCCCTTTGGCTAGAATGACAGGGAAAGATAATGCGGAATGTTGGAGGGGATGTGGGAAAACTGGGACACTGATGCATTGTTGGTGGAATTGTGAACACATCCAGCCATTCTGGAGAGCAATTTGGAACTATGCTCAAAAAGTTATCAAACTGTGCATACCCTTTGGTCCAGCAGTGTTTCTACTGGGCTTATATCCCAAAGAGATCTTAAAGAAGGGAAAAGGGACCTGTATGTGCAAGAATGTTTGTGGAAGACCCTTGTTGTAGTGGCCAGAAACTGGAAACTGAGTGGATGCCCATCAATTGGAGAATGGCTGAATAAATTGTGATTTATGAATTTTATGGAATATTATTGTTCTGTAAGAAATGATCAACAGGATGATTTCAGAGAGACTTACATGAACTGATGCTGAGTGGAATGAGCAGGACCAGGAGATCATTATACACTTCAACAACAATACTATATGATAATCAATTCTGATGGATGTGGCCATCTTCAGCAATGAGATGAACCAAATCAGTTCCAATACAGTAGCAATGAACTGAACCAGCTACACCCAGAAAAAGAACTCTGGGAGATGACTTTGAACCCCTACATAGAATTCCCAGTTCCTCTATCTTTGTCTGCCTGCATTTTTTATTTCCTTCACAGGCTAATTGTACAGTATTTCAAAGCCAGATTCTTTTTGTACAGCAAAATAACTGTTTGAACATGAATACATATATGGTATTTAACTTATACTCAATGTATTTAACATGTATTAGTCAACCTGCCAACTGGGGGAAAGGGTGGAAGGAAGGAGGGGAAAAGTTGGAACAAAAGGTTTTACAATTGTCAATGCTGAAAAAATACCCATACATATATCTTGTAAATAAAAAGCTATAATATAATAATAATAAAAAACTTATCCCTGTGTTCTTATCACTCTGCATATTGAGAACATTTAGAACATCTACTTTTGTTCTCCTTTTTTATTACTTCTTTCTTTTCCCCTAATTTCCTAGAAATTCAGCTTGTTCAGTGGGACTTTATGCCAAATGGTCTCTTAGATTCAAGAAAAAGAAAAATAATAAACTAGACAATTTTTCTCTACTTTGCCCTTGGAATATAAAACTCCAGTAAAAATCATCACCAAATAAAATGAGATTGACCCTATGCTCAATCCCAGATGCCTTTTCTATTGTGCTTAAATTATTGGAGGTAAAACCAGGGATTAGATTTCTAAATTAGAATTTTTGGTAATTATTTAGAATTAGACAAAAGCATCATTGAATGTCCAGTTATAGGCCATAGGGCACCTGAATTCAAGAAGATTTGGCTTGAAATTTCCACCTGTGATATTTGCTATATGACTATGGTAAAGTCATTTAACTTATCTGAGTTTCACTTTCCTTCTGTATAATTGATACAGGGATACAAATCCAAATATAAGGCTGTTTATAAGGCCCACTTAAAAGTGAAATGTGGAATTTTCTTTGAATATTGGTCCTTGCCTATATAATATATATTTGATGATAAATTGCCATATAATTTTTTAACTGTGTGATTTTGGACAAGTCACTGAAGAAGGAAACGGCAAACCAATTTTGTACGTGCTAAGAAAATCCTTTAGACAAAAATCCATGGAGTCATGAAGAGTCTGACCTGACTGAAGTAACTGAACAATACTAGCAAATATAATTTATGCACAACTCCATATAATAAAAAATATAAGTATATACACGGAATAATTTCTCAGGGAACAGAAGGATCTCACAGGCTAAATATTGCTTGTTTTATTATATGTAAGTATTTCTACGTACTCACTTACATTTACTATTCCAGCCACCAACAAATACATATCTTTCTAAAAACTTTAATGAACCCTCACCTAGACAATGGAAAGAACAGTAAATGCACAGCCGCTTTCATTATCATCCCCTGTGAGGGGCAAGAGAGTGTTCCTTCTGTGGCGTTACCTATAAAGCATGTAAACAACCTTGCCAGAACACTGTCTGTGCTTGGCCGACTGGGATTCCAAGTTACATTGACAGAAACAGCCTTGCTGTTGCCTTTGACAATGGCCCGGTGATATTAGACTCACTGGAACTGTAATTAACCATTGGAGGGAAACGATAGGAAAAAAATCCATTAGGATTAATTTTCACAGGATGTCTAGGAAATCATGGAGGGGACATTAGTTGTCTGCCTATTTATAATTAACGGATCACAAACACTAATGCATTTTCCCAACAGGAGCGATTCAAATGGAAAATTCTGTTGCCAGTGGGACTCGGGGGGCAGGATTGGAGGAGAGTTCAGGCACAGGATGATCTGGCTTCCAGTGACTGTGAACAATACAGAGGCAAAGAGTGACAACCAGCAGGATATTTGTGTTGATGCTCCTCTTTGAATTTCTCTGATGGGAGAATACTATACTTTGTCTTACCTGGCAAAGCACAGCTAGTCGCCATGAGGATTAAATTCAGCTATAACTACACATTTTCTAAGAGCTCTGTACCAAGTCTTGATTCGAGAAAGGCATTAACTCTTTGGGTAATTTCTTTGCTATCCATTTATTAACTTTTGAACAGAATTTGTGAACATTACATTTCTATTACATAGATTTAAATCTTATGAAATAGGAACTCCACTAAATTTCATTGAGTTAGACCAACAATTCACTAAATCCCTGATCTCATAGATGTGTGTGTTCATAAAAGTCCAATTAAATTCTATTGTTTAAATACTTATTTTCTCTCCAATATCTTGTATTTTATTTGCATATAATTTGTAAATTTTTATATACTAGAGATTCAAAGAATGAATGAAATAGTATCTTCCCTTGAGGAATAAGCATATATCATCTCCTTTGATAAAATATAAATTCCTTGAGGGCAGACATTATTTCATTTTCTCTTCTACTTAAGCAAGATTAGACTTTTAATAAATGTTGGTTAATTAATTCATAATATAATTCAGGGAATATTCTATAGTCTATGGGAATACAAAGATAACATATATAACAGTACCTGACTTTGTAGAATTGATATTTTTCTGGGCCTTATATAATATATACAGAAGAAAAGCAAAATGCATTCATGTGACAATGAGAGACAAATTTAGGACAGAGAGAGAGTAGTAGAAATTATAGATGTGGGTTAGGAACTTGCTTATCCATGCAGTAGAACCTGAGATGAGATGCAAAGGAAACTAGGGATTCATATAAGTGGTGTTAAAGAGGGAAACAGTTTTGAGTGTGAGGGATGATCTTTGCAAAGGTATGGAGCTAGAGGATGAAATAAATGTGCTGGGAAGAGAGTTTAAAGGGGAATAATCTGAAGAATACTTTAGAAAGCAGAAGAGAAACAATTGGTAGAAGCTTATTAGTTTCAGGCTGAGGACTTTGAATTTTATCTTAGAATTTATATGGAAATATTTAAAGATCCCTGCTATCTCCAAATTGAAATTTAGACACCAAATTTAAGAGGTCTCTCCTTGAGTCAGTCCTCTGGTATCTAGCCTTCAGAGACGTATTTGAGAATCGTAAAGGATGTGAGTGGTCTTGTAACCTAATCAATACATGAAAAAATCCCCACTAAATCAGATCCAACAAGTGAGTATTTATGAGTTTTGGAACCCTGGACAAGTCACTTAATCCTGTTTGTCTCCGTTTCTTATGGGCTGGAAAAGGAAATAATAAACCAAGAAATGACCTTGTCGATGTCAAGAAAACCCTAAATCAGGCCTCAAAGAACCAGACATGGCTGAATTGATTTAACAGTAATAAAAGTTGTATAATTCACAAGTGTTCATCTCTCTCCATTTTAATTGGATTAGTATTTCATTGAATCCTTGATCTCATTAACATGAGAAAATATATGTAAAGTGTTTGGGATCCATATTGTGATTATTTATTGTTGTTATGTATTGATATGTTTCTCATCAACCGATATCAAAGCTCATTCATTCCTTCTCTTCCTCTATGGTTCTTCTTCATGCCCCTCCATAAATCTTATAAAAAGTAGCCAATTGACATATAGAGATCTTCCTGTTAATTGAAATTAATATTGTATAAATCTAAGATAATACTTCTCTTTTTTATCACTTTTGTTACATGATGACCATGTCTTTTTTTCAGCTCATAAATGTTCTGGTGTTTGTATGAATTTAGCCCGTCTTTCAGGTGATTATTGGCAATATGCTACAGCCTGATCAGGCCCACTACAAATAATCCCATTGTCTCTTAGAACAACTGCTGTTAGGATGCTCCAGAATTCATAGGACACCATGATCCACAAACAGAACATGCCCAGGAAAATAGCAGTGTTAAAAGGAGGGACTTTAGTTGGATCATTATCATGAAATAATTTTCATGCATTGATTGAATGTCCACAGGGTGCATTACATTTTACTTCAGGTATAATCTTGAGTTAAGATAATAAAAGCACATTAAGCAAAATATTCAACTTCCTGGGGAGAACCCTTAAATAAGACATTGTTGGACAATCATTGCAAAGTGATTTTTTTAAAAGATGTGATACCCATGTGTCTTTTCCCATTCCATGATTTGAACCACTCATGAATTTACTTGTGTGTTTTTTTCACTCAAACTTTTAAAATTAGAATTTTCAGAGATGGAGAACATTTTTGCATTAAGCATTTTCTGACAAATAGAAGCTGTTTCTTAGAAATATACCAAGAGTTTAGAATACCACAATAACCTTGTATAACCTATTGGTATGGATTTATTGAACCTGTTATTAAATATAAATGGAAACATGTATAAGGACTTACTGATATTAAATTATGATCTTGGATTTTCACCCAGACCCCAGTTGAAAAGCCTGCACATTAGTCAGGAATATAAACTTGTCATTTTAGTGATGACTGTATTTAGTGTTAGGGAAATCAAATTTCAATATTGCCTCAGGTACGTGATGAGTAAGTCATTGTACTCTGAAATAGTTTCCTCATCTATTAAATAAGGGACTTCATAGTAAATGTCCTACAGTTTTAAACATAAAATGTTATTTGTTATTTACTCACAAATAACATTTTATGTTTAAAATTGGACAAGGTAAATAACATGGCCAGTGTGGTAAAATAGGAAGTAAACTGGGCCTGGAATTGTGAGAGAACTGACTTCTGATCTCAGCTCTGATACTTCCTAGGGATATAGCAATGTGCAAGTCACTTATGGTATCTTAGCCTGTTTCCTCAACTGTAAAATGAAGATTAGAATCCTGTATTTCTGGAGGCTATTGTGAGGATCCAGTGAGATAATGTATATCCAACAATTTGTAAATCTTAGAGAGCTATATAAACATGAGCTATGATTATTATCCCTGAAAAGATTTGCATTCTTAAGCCATTCTCACTGGGATTAATAACCAATAGGGATGTGGCCATTAATCAGCAGGGTCTCCTAGATGGTCTCCATCAGAGTCAGCTCTTGAGGAAGCAAGATGGAACTAGCTTAAGATACGGAATTATCCTTTGCCATAACCAAAATGACGAATGTGGCTATTATAAAATGAAAGCTGCTTCTTATTCCTTTATTACCTAGCACTCTTTATAAATGGAATTTATAATTATAGTTGCTAGTCACAATTCATGGATTTCATTCATTTAACAAACATGGGAAACATTTATTATATGTAATGACCAAGGTGCGGGGGTAGATACCAAGATGAATCAGACGTGATGGTGGGGGAGATGATTAAGGAGGCAGAATGAAAAACTAACATAATCCATTTCCAAAATAGCCAGCCATTGTTGGGGGTTTAGATTGTGTCTTCCTGTGGAGGCCATAGACAAGGCACTTAGCATTACAGAAGGAAAGGGGCTGACCTTCAAGATGAGATGGTAAGGTCATAATGTTGTATCATGGAAGGGAGTAGCTATTTGTTTATGTACTTTCTCTCCTATTCCAGTGTAGACTTTTTGAGGGCAACGGTGATTTTATTTTACTTTATCCTTCTTTGTTTCCTCTCCACTTAGCAGTATCTGACACACAGTGAGCACTTAATAAATCTGTATTGAGTGAGTATCTGACTTTGTCCTTCCTATAATAGGGAGCTGACAAACAACATTTGAAGAGGCTTATCAGCAAAAATTTGGTCACTTGTCTGACAATTTGTCTCAGACACAATGATTCACAAATACTATATACTAAATTAAATATAAACTAAACATATGTATATATATATATATATATGCATATATATATATATATATACATATATATATATATAAGGGACTCTCTGTGTGTGTGCAGGAATTCATATTTTCTTTATATAAGCATTATATTCCATAATACTATAAGTGCTTTGCTATGAAAGTGATATAAAAGTCATTTCCAAATAGAGAATGCACTTGCCCATTCCAAGAAGCCAGTTAAGTCTTCATAGTAGAACAAGGCATTGTAGGATGAGGGAAAATATAAATTACTGGCAAGGGAAAGAAAAATTTTGAAGAGCATTCAAAAAAGCATGAAAGTTTAGGGAAATTTTTAAAAAACTGGACTGGAGCCAGATTATCTGGTCTTTTGATTTGTAGGCAAACCTGTCTAATCTGAATCAGTGTGCTATATATAGAAAGAATGTTGGACCTGGAAATGGGAGACCTGGGTTCAAGTAGGTTTTCAGGAATTGTTTTCATATATGTGGACATTGGTAGTCTCTTAACCTCTTACAACCTCTGCCCATTATACAATAGGTATACTGCTGATAGAACCACTACCATTCTCATAGTGATATTGTGGTGATGAAATTTTGAAAACTTTACACAAAGATATAAGCGTGATTTATTGTTCATTAAAGAACAATGATTCCTCTCTGTCTTGTCTATTTTGTATTTCTTTTTTTTAGCAGAAGAGTAAATCCCGCAGTGTGGATTGGGGTGAAGAAATATGATAGGTAGTGCAATCTTTTAGAAGCCTATCTCAATAATCCAGAGTGAGAGGTTATGAGGGCCTAAATCAGGGTGTTCGGCAATGGGAATGTCACCAAAAGGCTAAATATGAACAGTATTACAAAAAGAGAATTCTTAAGAGTCAATGATTGATTTGATTTTTGAAAGGAGAAACAGCCATGGGTAAGCAGGGATAAAATGTCCTAGCAGCTTGCAACTTGTTTTGATTTTATGTAGAATTAGTTTCACTGAGACCGGCCACCTTTTCTGATTAAGTAGGTCACTGATTTTCATCTTCTTCTGGAAGAGGTGAAAAGACCAATGGCATAAGCCGTCAGTTTCTGCTCTTGAATGTGCAGCTCTCATTGAAAGAAAATGAAATGGGCTTTGTAGTCAGTGGGAGTTCAGCAAGAAGAGCAAAAATTAAGTCTTACTTAATTAAAATAATTTAATATAGTGCCAAACAATGGGAGCATTCTTCTTTTGGTGGAAATTTAACTGCTCATCAAAATATTGTAAGTAGCCTGGCAGTTACAGTTTTGCTTCTTGGATTTCTTTCAGACAGAAGAGATGAGAAACAGTGAAGGCTTTTTACTTGCTTGAAAAGCAAATTTGCAAATCTGTGAACTTCCTAACATGTTACCCTAGGCCATTTAATTTATGATTGAAATATATATATATATATATATATATATATATATATATATGACTATATGTTTTTATGTTTGTATATACTTTGGAGGTTTGCTTCTTTTCTGTTTTTCTAAGAATCTTTGAAATACGGAGTATAGGAATTATGAGCATTGGATCAACTATATGGGAAGGTGGGCTCGTCCAGATCTTCTACTTATTTCCTTCATGACTGTGGAAAAATCCACTCTCTAAATTTCATTTTCCTCCTCTGGAAAATGAAGGGATGGGACTAAATGACAAAATCCTCTCCAAATAAAAATCTGTAGTTCTCAGATAACCATCTTGCAAGTGATAAAACTGGGCTTTTGAAAAGTTAAAGCTAATATCCTTGGCCTAAAATCTATTGCTTGTTCAATGTGGCTGTTTGCAGAAAATTCATGAGGAATGAAAAAATGGGACAGATAACATCACCATATGAACAATGGAGAATTTAAATTAGTGGCTGCTTTCTATGTATTTAAGGAAAGAGGGAGAGTTAGAAGAAGTCCTCCAACTTTTTTGGAGAGAAGAATTTTAATTTGAAATAACTGAAGGCCTGAAGTTAGGGACAGAAAAGTCATTCAGAGAAAGGGGCTGATGATTACTTCTGTCCATGAATCTGTCCCAATAAATGGAGTTGTTCATGAAGAATGGAGTTGTTCATGAAGCCATTATTCCAACCTTCAAATCCATCCATCTATTCATTTGTTCAGTGACCATTTATTAAGCACCTGCTGTGTGAAGATTATACTAAGTAGTGAAAAAGAAACAAAACTTAAATAAGATTGCCATTCCCTTAAAGAATGTTCAGTTAAAGAGGGGAACTGATATATATACATATGAAGAAAAACACAGATTCCTAATTTTATACACGTTAGGTCTGGAAGGGACTTAAGAGATCATATATCTTAATCTTATTATCTGTAAAGCATCTAGCATAGGTCCCTAAAACATGATAGATCTAATAAACATACTTTTACCCTTTCCATCCCAAGCCCTTAAAGTCTATATTTAATAGATAAGGAAACTGAGGTCAAGAAAAATGACACAATGTTCTCAAAGTTATACTGGCAGCCTTGGAACACTTGAAACAACCAAAATTCTAAACCAGACTTTCTGATTCCTCAACTAATATTTTTCTTGCTGCAACATGAGCACTTGGGTTACCTCCTAAAGGCATTGTAGGATATGCATAGATGGAGCGCCCTAAACTCTAAAATATCCTGACAAAATAAAATCTCATCTCTCTCTAAGTACCAAATTCAATTTCCTACTCTCCCCCTCAGCCTCTTCCTATTCACTGCACAGAAAGTTAAGGAATATTTGCCTAACTTTTATTATTATAAGTATCCACTTAAAATATAAGCCTCAGTTGCCTCATTTATTGTCTGTCTTAGAAGACACAAGAGAAAGTGTTGGAAAACTAGGCTGGGAATTAGAAACACCTAAATTTAAATACAATTTTTTGATAAGTTGGATGATATTATGCATCTAGTAATACTTCTTGGTAGAAGGAATCACCAAACTAAAGAAAAAAAATATTTTGCATTCCTCTGCTACCTAGTTTTGTAGAACTTTAGAATTGATTTTATGGGAGACACTGGCTTAGGGCCACCCAGTATGACCTGCACTTCATCAGGTGCTGTGTTCTATGAGCAAGCAAAATTAAATTAGCTCAGCAGAAATGGGAAATGTGCAAAGTTAGAAAAGTCACCCCAAATGTGCACAGGGACCGTTTGTGTCCGACTTGTGGAGGAGCATTCTGAGCTCATATTGGTCCAATCAGCCATAGCTGGACACACTGTCACTCTACTCTGACATTTTGGTCCTCTTCAAGAACAAAGGGCAACAACCAACCAAGATAACACTATAACACTATGCTAAACATGATTGGTATGAACCAAATATATCATCCACAGTCTCAAGAACTACCACTCTGTTAAAATAATGAGACATGGATTGGCATGAAAACACTTGAGACAGACAGACCCACCAGCAGTCTATTGCAATAACCCCCCCTATCAGGATTAACATTCTTATAGTTAAAACATTAGTCCTAGGAACATCTCTTCCTGCAGCTGAATCATTATATGTGGGCTGTTTCTACCAATTAGAGTGTGATTTCCTTGAGATCCAGGTTTCTTTCCTTTAGAATTTACATCCTGAAAGAGCACAGGGTTTGACAAATATTAAGTGTTATTTTATTACCTTCAAAAGGAAGATGTCATGCTAGATTATATCTCATCTGGAACGGACCACAGAGGTCATATATTCTAATTGTCTTTTTACATTTGGGGAAACTGATGCATCAAATGGTTACATACTGGGTTACAGAAATAGTTTAAAAAAATCAAAATTCAAACTTAGGTTAATTAACTACA